>NW_020525237.1:0-173245 GCF_003368295.1 Carassius auratus | reverse complement strand
AAATGCAATGCCACAGTGCTGAATTTTAAGAAAAGCATTTTTGATTCTCCTTGCAGTAAATTCACATTAGACTCCCTAAATGTAGTATTAGTAACAAATAGTAACATTTGTGTTGGAAGACATAAAGTTTATGCAGAAAACAAAGAGATTATATACAAGTTTGGGGTCAGAAATAATATATATATAATTTATATGGTAATGCCATTTATTCCTGCAAACCTGAATTTTCAGCAGTCATTACTGCTGATTTGGTGACATCAAGAAACAGTTCTACTAATCATAATTTTGTTAATTTTTTGAGGATTCTTGGATAAACAGGAATTTTGAAAAGCTGAATTTATTTAAATTTTATTTGCTACATTGTAAATGTTTTTACTGTAATTTTTATATTTAATGTAGACTTGTTGAAAAAAAAAAATGCTAAAAAAAAAAAAACAGATCTTACTGAGATCAGAATGATACTGTTTTACATTTGTCCCGCGACATATTTGCAATTACTGCAATTACTGTTTAGGATGATGCATAAAAACATTCATTTTGAAATAATAATCAATATATTTTCATTTTAAACTTAACAAAAAAACATAAATAGTGTTAGATATTTATTAGTAAAATTGCATGTAAGATAGATTTTAAGTAAGACTAACAAATGAAAACAGTTCCTGAATAGCTATTTGTATATTGATAAGTATCATCCAATTGCCCTTTGTAATTAGAAATTAGAAGCCAACCTATATATCGTATAGCTGATATAACGGCCGATATGAGCCAGATATGCCGCCCATATGAACATTTAATGCAGATTAGTGATGCACGGGTCAGATTTTTTTCCAAACCAGCGGCCGTTTTTATGAAATTACTTGGCCCACCCCAGCCCACATAGCAAATAAAGTAAAATTTCTTTACCCGCCCCAAATTATAAAAATCACTATTATAAAATATCAAGTCATCAAGAAATCAAGATTTTTTCAGAACTTTACAGTTGTTTTTTTTGTGTGTTTGAAGTAATAAAAGTCACAAACTTTCTCAATTTGCCAGTAAATCACACATAATCACTGAAATTGGTCAGTTCCATATGCTAAAAAATAATGTTACATTTAATAACAGTGGAAGATATACATTTTCTCTATATAAAAAGTAGATTTTGCACCTGTTTCTGTTGTTAATAAAAGTTAATTTTGTATGCATCTTAACTCAAGCTTAGTGCCTTACTGTCAAATCTGTATAAACAATAAACAAAAGAAAAATAAACAAGAAATGAACATGAAATATTACACTCTGGAAGCAATCACCAACTCGAGCAATCACCAAACGGACAAAGGATTACTTTAAGAATGAACAATGAGGCATAGAAGAGTTTGAAGTTCGGTGTTTAAAAAAATGGAGCAAACAGAAAGAGAAAGCGCAATCTATATTATAGCTCTATACATGAAGCATACAGACTTTATTAGAGCCACAGAAAGACAAAATTTAGCTGAAAATGCACAATACACAATTCATTATGTACATTAACAATGACTAACATTTCATCATCAACGATTAACAACGACAAATATAATGTAATTTAATGGAAAACTATGTGAATAGTGTGGCAGGATTTTCGGTCGGCTGAATTTAAAATCTGCATCTGTAGTTTCCTGCTTTGGGGTGCATTTCCCAAAAGCACTGTTAGCTTACTATGGTTGTAAGTTCCATTCAACAGAACTTGCAACCACTTCAGCGTGCACTATCACGTGTCTAAACAAATAGCAACGTGCTGTCAGTGATATTTATATTTATATTTATTTATATATACTGTTTATGTAGGCTATATACTGTATTCTATACACAGTACCAGTCAAAAGTTTGGACAAATGAATGGGAAGTGTGTCCAAACTTTTGAATATACTGTACTGGACTTTTTTTTTTTAAACATACCCTACACAAAGAATATCAACCCCGATATATCGGTATCAGTAGCAAAAAAAAAATAAAATAACATATCGGTTGGGCACTAGTAGAATTCTAAAAGATCTAAAGTAAAAAGGAAAGTTATTTCAGAGGAAAAGGGAAGTTTTTTTTTTCCTTTGGTTTAACATGCATGGATAAGTTGTTACAATAAGACCAGGAGTAAAGCAATTTGAAGTAAAGCAATTAAGTAACTGGAGTGCATTTAGATTTCATGCTGACTTTATGAGCAAGTTAAAGTTCCAAAGTGGTTTTGGATACATAAAACAATAAGGTTGTTTTAGGGTGAAATTATTTTCGTTTTTGGTTATTGCCACTCACTTATGTAATGTGTTTCTCTTGGCACAGACCAAACTTTTTATCTGAAGCTATGTAATTGTATTAAGTAAATTTAAATGACTTAATATGCTCATCTTTAGAGGACCTGGGAGGATAATTTTAACTTTAGATGTTTGGCTTATATCTCTGCTTGAGTTAATTAATTTGCAAAACACTTGACTAAATTCTAGTGGATTTTATTTGGCTGCACGGAGACCAAACTTTCTAAAGAGAACTTCTGAAGGAAGGCTGAGTCTGAAAATCATTCTGACGTACAACACTGGCAGGATCTGAGGGGTTACCGTGTGTGGTGTGTATCCTCAGGGTTCGGACGACTGTTTGGTGAAGATCTGGGCGACGGATAATGGGCGTTTGCTGGCGACACTGAGAGGTCATGCGGCAGAGATTTCGGACATGGCTGTGAATTATGAGAACACCCTGCTGGCAGCCGGCAGCTGTGATAAAATGATCAGAGTGTGGTGCCTGCAGACCTGCGCCCCGCTGGCAGTACTGGAGGGCCACGCGGCATCCATCACATCATTACAGGTGTGCGACACACGTTTACAGTCACATTTTATCACTTCTAACAGACACAATGTTGTGAGACATGCATTAGAAATTCTTTCTTACAATAAAAGTGTTTTTTAGGTTTTTTTTTTTTTAGTGAAATAAAATAAGTAAAATAAATTACTGCAAAAGATGGCCACATTGCACATCATTGTAAGATAATATTGTAGTGATTAATGGTGATTAATGTTCCATTTGGCTGGGAACTTGGACCTTTTAATGGATTTTCTGCCAGCCAGTGTTACAGAACTCAATTGTTTGTGCATGAAAAATATATACTAAGCGTTGTGATTGATTGTTTTATGTTATAATACAAAAATATACTCTTTTTATAAACAATTAACCTTAATTGTACCCTGGTTGAAATAGTGCTGCTGTAAGAAGGCTAACTTTTATTATGCATTGTAAACCAGGCCAGCAATTCAAGTTTATTTTATTTGTGCTTATCATAATACTTGTTGCTTCAAAGCAGCATTACAGAAAATGCTTGTTTCAGTGTTGCAATTAGTAATAAAATAAAAAGTAGTACTAAAACAAGTCAACAGCATAACTAATGCAATTTGCAGTGCATGCTAGGAACCTAAGTGCCAGCATGGCACAGTATACAGAGATTATTGTAATGCAGACACATCTAATTATTGTGTGTTCAGCACAACGCTGCTACATTAGTCACTTCCTGATTCTATTGACTGTGAAGTCAAAATAGAGAGTTAATTATAATAAACTGCAGAACTAATGTAAAAATGACCATAAACTTCCAGTAGCCAGATATACACTAATATCTATATATAGTTGTGATCTACACCAATATATTCACCAATATACACTACTGTCCAAAGGTTTTGGGTCTGCAAGATATTTTAATGTTTTTTTTTTTTCTGAGTCTCTTATGCTCACCGAGACAGCCTTTATTTTAACAGTAAAAACAGTAATATTATGAAATGATAGAAATCATTCTAATATGCTAAATAAAGCTGCTGTGCTGCTTAATATATTTGTGGAAACAATGTTTCGTCAGGATTATTTGACGAACGTGTGTGTGTGTGTGTGTGTAGTTTTCTCCTCTGTGCAGTGGTAATAGGAGGTTCCTGTCCTCCACTGGAGCTGATGGCACCATCTGTTTCTGGCAGTGGGACGCACGCACGCTCAAATTCGGGTGAGTTTCCTTTATTTTTACACACATCTGCGGGGTTTTTTAGTTTTCTTTGCCATTCAGAGCAAGTATTTAAAGCTCTTTTTGATCAGTTGAATTAATGCAAAGGAGAAACGATGAATTATAGCATGCAGTTTTCTTTTGAACCAAACTAAAATATATGTTTCAGTGTTTTCATTTTTCATTTATTATTTTTGCAGTTCCATTTTAGTGCAGATATTAAACCTTTCACCTTTGATAATAGTCATAAAAAGACTACTAAGAGACTATATTTTGGGACTCATCATGTTTCTGTGTGTTGTACATGTGTGTGCAGGCAGCGACCCAGCAAATTCATCGAGCGGCCCAGACCAGGCGTGCAGATGATCTGTTCCTCTTTTAGTGCCGGTAGGCCAGAAGTGTCAAAGCTCTTTTCTAACCTCTACCTGTTCTCATTTTATCAGTAATATTTAATCATTCACACCCTGTCACAGGAACCCATGTGATAAAATGCTGCTGTTACAACACTGAGCTTGTAGTAAAGCCTGGTGTGTTCAGAAATGGGACAGAGTCTTTTTGTAGTTTTGAGACACTGATCAGTGGTATCTGCCAGTTTGTATAACTGCTTAAAATATAACACATGATTCATTTGTGATCTTATAAATCATATGAGATAGCAAATGGAATAAAACGTGTGAGGGAATCTATATTTATTAGAGCTGTCAACGTAATGCACAGTTCTGTGTGAACAGATTGACAAATTTAATTAAATGGATTGCTGTGGACTGTAGATCAGTGATAGGATAAAATTAAATTGTATGGAAATAAAACAAACAATATAGACTCTATCTCACTTTGTCAATGATTTAGTTTGCCACATTACCTTAATTTTGGGGCTGTTCTAATCTAATATTTATATTACAAATTTTGTAATTCAGCTTCAAATTGTAATCGGCTATCAGCCGTGATATTTAAGACTCATGCCCATGATTATATGAATGCATGTGGTCCCATAGAAACATGATATTAAGTGATTATTCATTCCCATGTTTTGATTGTTCTGAAAGCTGATAGCAGATTATAGAGTGGCTGCAGATCGTTTTGGCTTACATTTTTCTGCAAGTGAGGCTATAAATATCCTGTTGTCAGACAGATATGACAGACTTTTTCAAAAGAGAGTGTTCAGCACTGCAGGAGCTCTTCAAATACACATTACTGAAGAAAGGAAACACTCAACTGGCTTTTACCCAGATTACACAAAGATAGAAACAGATTCTAGTTCTTTCCTCTATGTGTATGTCTTTGGATATACACGTTCTGAATTCATTTGAGCTATTTGAGTTTCTTGTTCATGAATGCAATATATTGTTTATTGCCGATACTTGAAAATTGACAATATGTTTGTTAATGAAAGATTTTTCTGGTTTATATGCTCATTAGTGTTGTGTTATTTAATGATGATGATGTAATTTATGTAATGTTTAATGATATTTGATGATATTTCAGGTGGCATGTTCCTGGCGACAGGCAGCACTGATCACATCATTAGGGTTTATTACTTTGGAGATGGACAACCAGAGAAGATATCTGAGCTGGAGTCACACACTGTACGTAATGCTTTTTGTGTGTGTGTGTGTGTGTTTGAGGCTGTTTACACTTCAATAATATTAGTTAGTAATACTATAAAAATGTTACATATATAACAGTAATATAAAAAAATGGCATATTTCTTCAATTAATATTTTTAATATCACATTAAAAATAATTAATATAACATTAATTTTTTCCTTTCCTGAAGTAGCTATGCTAATTAATATTTTTCCCACATTCAGCATGTTTATGTATATTTTGTATATTCAGTATTTTCTTGCTGCCTGTGTTTGTTCCTGTCATCAATGATAAAAGCATGCAGGTATAATTTTGGAAATTAGTGTAATTATTTGTGGCATCGCGAGGATCCGTACTCACATAAAAATATTGATGCCAAATGTTTTACCTGGTAATTTTCTTATTTATTGTAAAATCAATGCACAAATAAAATTAATTATTAGGGTTTCATGTGAAGATCGTTTATAGTTCACTTCAAATAAAAGCTGTAATATTAGTAAAAAATTATGGAACAGATTTTTCTTGTTCATTGCCTATATTTAGTCATTTTATTCCCATAAATAAATGAAAATAAATGCATTTAACAGAGGCATCAGTATCAGTATTAGTTGTGGTATATGTGATGCTTGCCTTCATTCACAGTACTTAGTAAAAAAAAAGATACCATTAAACAAATATTTAATTTATACCTTTTTATGTTGTTTCAACTCTCATTTGGCAATTTAGTGTGAAGATATATTTGTGATTACAAAGTTTTAAATGATGTTTAATTATAGAAGAATGTGCAGTTAGTTAATTGTAACATAAATTATTTTCTTTGATTGATCGAAAGCACTAAGGTATATAATAGCTTCAATCTAAAAAAAAAAGTTATTTTAAAATTGTGTATCAACGTATTGTTTTAAAGCACCTAATTTCATTCTTTACTGGATTCAATGTTGCAGGAATTCATTATTATTTTGAGGTTCCCCTCATGTTTTTTAATGACTTCATCTTTTTTCCTCAGGATAAAGTCGACAGCATCCAGTTCTCCCATGGTGGTGATCGGTGAGCAACACTGGCTCCATTTAACTGTGTACATGAGCGATTGTGAGAGAACGTGTGTGTGTGTGTGTTTATATGTCAGGTTTGTTGGATTAATGGAACCTGGAGGTTCTTCTTATTATTACAAGCTGATGTTGTCAGCAGAAAAAAAACAGCCTTGTTCCTAACACACAAACATGCGTTTTAGATACACATCATACAAGAATTTAGGTGCATGAAAGGTCTTTCTACTTAAACAACAGGCATGTGAGTTGCCCCTCTTTTATGTTCCTCACTCGCACTACTTTAATGAGCAAGTGTTTTTGCATTGGGGAGGGGGGAAATAGAGAGTGTGACAGAGGAGAAGAGGGAGAGTAAGAGAGAGAAGGAGAGTAACAGGTCCCAAAGGAATTAAAAAGATGGATGTTCACATGAACAGATTTTTTGCACCCAAGGACACAGCATCCAGTGTTACATATGTAAGGGAAGAAATCTCACCAATCAATAGAACTGCAGAGTGCACTGTCAAAAAGAAGATGAGTAGATTGCACACAGTAACAGACAATGCACATCTTATTTAGCGGAGTAATACGCTCTGACTCATTTATAGATCCACGCTACCTCAGAGTAATACACTCCTACGTTGTTACAAACTTATCAGCTCTTGGAAAATTACATTGAGTCACAACGTCACTACCTTGCAGTGTATAGAGTAAAATTATATGTCAGTACTTTATAGACTGCAAAATGATTTTCTTAATCAGTGTTTTTGACTTTTTGTTTTTGTACAAATATCTAAACAGCCCCAAGTAAATTTACTTGAGAAGGACAATTGGTTAAGATGTTAAGATTAAAAAAAAAATTCTTCACCGAATTTTGTGAAGATAAAACAGTTAAAAACAAAAAAAAAAAGGTTATTTAGTATGCATTCTATGAAAATGAAATTATATAATTTTACTTCCCATTGTTTAGATATTGTTACTGGAAAGCAATCCATTACTGTTTGAGAATTATTTTTTTTGCTGTTCACATACTGCGTTCATCACTGTTTTATAGAGTGGTGCACATACACAATTTAAGCAAATGTAAACACATTAATACTACGCCAGCGGAGGTCTTAAAGGTACAGTAGAAGAAAATATTGTAATAACTAAATTATGAATGGTTTTAGTGCAAAATCAAACACTGAGTAATTGTATTTTATCTCAAGGAAGCTGATAAAATACTGTGTTCTGTATGAGCACATCGCATACATTGTAGTGTAATGCACAGTCAAAAGCCACATTTAGTTCACTTTAAAACAAAAACTCTTCATTATCCAGTTAACTTAATTAACCTGTTATGTTTACAAACTTTTGTGAGTTTCAGCTAATTTCCCTTCTTCTGCAAGTTAATTCAAAATATTAGAATTTTATTATTGTTAAATTAGAATTTTGTTAATTTTAGAATTTATTATTGTTATACCACATTTTACTAAACATTTTAGGGCAGCAATGAAGTTTTACATTTTAGTGGATTAAATGTTTATCAGTGTGCCTCATTCCTTTTCATGAATATTGGTATAGATGACATTTTTGAGTATAAACCTCCGCGTGTGTAGGTTTGTGAGTGGCAGTAGAGACGGCACAGCGCGGGTATGGCAGCTGCAGCAACAGGACTGGCGAAGCATTCTCCTGGACATGGCCACTAAACTACCTGGGTATGAAAAATGTTAATCACTGTTTCTAAAGTATGGCTCAATTAATTGTGCATTAAAGTGACATTTTGTTTGCTAAACAAATGACCATTAGCAACATAATTACTTTGAAGTTTCCTGAGGGCAATTGATTCTGACCGCACAGATCAGAACAGATTCGCCATGCAACTCCAACAATGGATCATCTTAACCAAATAAAACAATGTAAAACTATAAGCAAACAAATCCCATTTGGGTTTGATTTATTATTATTAGTTTTAGTTTTTTTGTGATAAATTAGTCTTCAGGTACACTTTTCTCATTTACTGATAAAGTTCCCATCAGTCTGTAGAAACATAAACATTCAGTTATCTGCATGTACACATGTTAACCTCCACCGTGGGGGAGTCACACTGAAATGTGAAAGTCTGGAATTCAAAAAAATAAGTAGTAAAATATAAGCTTTTAAACAAATAAACCTTATGACATAAAAAAGAAAAATTATTACTGTAAAGATTTTTAGACATTCTAGTAATTCATGTAAAATTTTTATTCAAAATTGTTAATCTGCTAATATAATTGCATTTAATGCATTGTTTATGTGTCTTTCTCTATGCTGGTTTGTCTCTCATTGCTCTTTCTTTTCACAAGTAGACCAACTGTAGAGCAACGTTAGAAATGGCACACTATTTTGAAAAAAAAGCAATTTTTTTTATTTTCTGTCTTTTTAGCAAGTACAACCCTCCACCTTTAGAGGACAAAGTTACCAAACTGAAGGTTACTATGGTGGCCTGGGACTGCAGTGACAGCACAGTCATTACCGCTGCGAACAACTTGACATTGAAAGTGTGGAACTCTTACACAGGGAACCTTATTCATGTGTTGATGGTAAGAGTGTAAAGATCTCTCCAGAATGACTGAAAGGAGGCAATATGTGATGAATGATGTTGTCGTTATGGCCCTTCACCCACAGGGCCATGAGGATGAGGTGTTTGTGTTGGAGCCACATCCGTTTGACTCTAGAGTGCTTTTCTCTGCTGGGCATGATGGGAACGCAATCGTCTGGGATCTGGCAAGAGGAGTCAAAATACGCTCTTACTTTAACATGGTACACTAACTGGCAACACTTCATTTCAGTTTGCATCACAAATCTATGCAAATCTTTTGATTTATTGGTGATTACTGTGTCTCACAACATTCGTTCTCTACATGTGTGTTTGTGTATAGATCGAGGGTCAGGGCCATGGTGCGGTCTTTGACTGTAAGTGCTCCCCAGATGGGCAGCATTTCGCTTGCACAGACTCCCACGGCCACCTGCTCATCTTTGGTTTCGGCTCTAGCAGCAGATATGACAAAGTAATGAATGTTTATATCTGTCTCAGATCCTATTTTCAGAATGAAATATTAGCATACTATTTGCTGCATTTTGCTCACTCTGATTTGAATAATATATTGTCACGTTGTTGTCACATGACCTAATCACATTGCATGTTTAATTCAGTCCGTGGTTTCATTTTAAATCTAGTTTAAGTTTTAGCAATTTTGTCATGTTTTTTTTTATGTACTATTTAATATTTCTGTTTAGCTTTAATTCAGTTTTAATTGTAGAAATTGTAATACTTCAACTTAACCGTTTATATTTGAATTAGTTTTCAAGGCAACCGTTTTTTCATAGAATATGTTTTATTTTTTTAACTTTATTTCAAATACTAAAAAGGACATTTAATAGTTTTCATTTTAGTTAACAATAACAACAAATAAGCCAATAACTCCCCAAAATGGTCCTGATTACTTGACAGTGTTGGTATCCTGTATCGGAATACATTAAAAAAAACAACAACTAAAAGCTCAAATTATTTTTTTTAAATGTTGCATGTAAGTTTAGGCATCACAATGTTATAATGTACATTATGAAAATGGATGTTCAGTGTGATATTTGCTAAAGATTGTATTTAACAGTGTTAATAAATTATTGAGTGGTAAGTGACAGAAATGGGAAACAGTATTTTTAAAAACCAGTCAATAACTGTAAATATAACTGATATGTAGTGCATCTGTAGAAGAAGTTATAAGAATAACATGGTTCTGTGTTCAGTACTGCCTCTCTCTGTTTGTCTTATTCAGTTAGAATATGTGTATTTGATGTGAATGTATCCATTGTTCTGTTCTTTAGATAGCAGATCAGATGTTCTTCCACACTGATTATCGGCCGCTTATTCGTGACGCCCATAACTTCGTGCTGGACGAACAGACCCAGCAGGCACCTCACCTAATGCCACCGCCTTTCCTGGTGGATGTGGATGGGAATCCTCACCCTCCACGCTACCAGAGACTGGTTCCAGGCAGAGAGAACTGTAGAGAGGAACAGCTCATACCCCAGATGGGGCTCACATCATCAGGTAAGAAACACAAACAGACAGTGTCTCTTTGTTCCCTTT
Source organism: Carassius auratus (assembly GCF_003368295.1). Lineage (NCBI taxonomy): Eukaryota > Metazoa > Chordata > Actinopteri > Cypriniformes > Cyprinidae > Carassius > Carassius auratus. The sequence goes on along the minus strand of NW_020525237.1, from coordinate 162,537 downwards.
CTGTGTTTTTATTACTTGAGTAATTATTGGCTATTTGTGTATACAAATATACACCTGCAGTCTGTCACTGAACACTAATAAAGTGTTCAAATGTCTTATATACTCACCCAGGGCTGAATCAGGTGGTTAGTCAGCAGGCTCCAGAAGGCTCTAGTCCTCTTGATAGTATGATCCAGAGACTACAGCAAGAGCAGGACCAGAGGCTGGGTTCTGACAGCAGAGCAAACAGAGGTAAAGTGTGTGTGTGTGTGTGTGTGTGTGTGTGTGTGTATGTATATGTATATATATATATATATATATATATATATACAGGTAATTAAAAAAAAATGCTATTACTATTAAACATTATATATTGGGAATTAATTGAGTTGGGAATCACTGACTCTTGAAGCATTACTCATTTTATGTTTATTTAATAGATTTAGTTATTAAATTATTTTTGCAAATTATGTTTTAAATGTGCAAAATATCTTGCAAAATATTTTTGTAAAGTAGTGTAGTGATACAATCCTAAAATGTTGGATATCAAATCAATAACGGTGAAATTTCATGTTTCTTGATGCCAATTTATTTTCCACATTTATTAAATAACTTACATAGTTAAAAGTATTTTATACAATATATATATATTTATAATAAAACAATAATTTTTTAAATGATAATAGGATTATTTATATATGCTATTTTTGTTTTTCATCTGATATTAATATTTCATTTAAAGTTTTATGTCAATTTCTCTTTTGTAATATATTTTAGTATAAGTCAACAATAACACTGAATAAGACTAATTAAAATAGCAAACAGCACTTGATGTTTTTCAGCCATATCAATTATTCAAGTAAATTAAAAAATACCAAGAGTAATCAAATGTAAACAAAAAACTGTTGCAGAATATTATAAAAACAAAACAAACACAATAAAACAACAAACATCTCATTTAAAAAAAGAATGCATTTTAAAAAAAATTTCAAAGCGACTTTATGTATAAAAATGTCATCAGATGACCTCTATTAACCAGTGAGGGGTGATTGTAATACTGTTGACAGTAGTGTTTATGCTGATTGCATGTCTGGTTTGTGTGTGTAGGATCTGTCAGTTCTCCCACAGAAGTCACTTCTCCACCCAATGTGGGTCTGAGACGCAGTGGACAGATCGAAGGTGTTCGCCAGATGCACAGTAATGCTCCACGCAGTGAGATCGCCACTGAGAGAGACCTGGTAGCCTGGAGTCGACGGGTTCTTGTTCCTGAACTATCACCAGCTGAAGCATGGTAAAACACACACAGAAATAGAGTTGACACCAAAAGTGTGAGACTGCACTGCTAATCTCAGGGCTCAAATATCGCTCAAGATTGAAAGTAAAAATGAACGTCCTGACATTTGCCAAGTATGGTAACCCATGCTCGGAATTGGTATTATACATAATTCTACTGATTCTTGCAGTTTTCGTGCTTGTAATGCAAATATTTCAGTGTAAAAGAAGCTCGGTACAGAATGTATCATTTGCACGTGCTTTTGAGTCTTACAATTAATTTAATACTCGATTCAGAACTTGCTCACTCTCTGTGAGACCACTTTCTGTGAGCTCACACCCAAAGCCTGCACACATAGAACTGCATCTCATTGTACGTAAACGGCAAAATACATACAAAATTATGTCAAAATGGCCATCTTGATGAGTATTCATCTGAACAGTCGATTTATAATAAAAATGGTTGGTATATAGTCTATTAAATAAATGTTAGTAGTTGAGAAACAAAACTTATGTGTAAAATTAGATCCGTGCATGAGGTCTTAAAGCGATAGCAACCTAAATTAACCTGCTGCTGTCTGTTTATTTATACATTGAAGACAAACCAGTGTTATTTTAAAGTTAAATAGATTATTCAGTTTCTGTGGTGTTTCTGTACATGAATATTATTGTTATACCTCCTTGAAAAAGTAATTAACAGTTAATTTTAGGTGTTTCTTGTTATTCTATTTGTTTGTGCCATTGCTTGTCATTTATATATTCTTATTTTATTACTGACTGTTTACTTTTTTTTTTTTTTTTTGAGTTAAAATGAATTCAATTCAAAGTTTGAAATTAAAGTTCTTTTTAAGAATCCTCCTCACAATATAAATATGAATCAACAACATTATAAATTAAATTAAACAAATACACTGGCTGACAAAACATTTAGGTTGGATGATTGTAAAAAATACTCTAACTCCCCCTTAAATTAAACCCCCCTCCCAAAAGAGCCACCTAAAGGGGGAATCCCCCCACCCATTTTCCAAAATGAAATTTAGGCTTTCAAATGCTATGTTAAACCTAGCATAGAAATGATTTGAAAAATGCAAAACAAACAAACCTTAGATGTGGAATGAAGTTGAAAAAATGTTCTTTTCTTTCTATTTTCTTTCTTCGTTTATTTATGTCCCCTAAGGGCAATTGGTTTTACAGCAAGGCCAGCATACAAAAAAGACCATTTACTATAGACTGTTTCAACGGCATCAACATAAACAAACGTTACTGCGCGTGCACGCTTTTGTGGACCTAACTTAACTTCCGGTAGACTCTAAATAGAATCAATAACAACAGCCAAGTCCTTCTAGAGTAGATATTTTTTGATAACAAACTAAATATTTTTGCTGCGTGGATCAGGCGGACTTAATGAAAATGCAAATTCATTATTTGCCAACAGGAGATGTTTTAAAGCATAGAAATAAAGCGCGAGAAATAGCGGTTTCCCCAGTAACAGCTGTAAACAAAGCAGAGCTGGTACGCTCATACGCTGCTATCAGGCATATAACATGCAAGTCCTACTTCAGAAATACAGTGATATAAAAACACCTGTGCCTCGCTTTGATATTTAAACATAAATGTAAGGAATTATTATTAGTAAACGTGCAGTACGTAACATTACGTTACTCATGTTTATTTAACGAAGCCTTTTTGAAAATCGATCAGTTGTAAAATTGTGGCGAGTCTCCAAAAATAAATAAATGTATGGGAAACACATCCCGCAGCACAACCACCTGAGCCCAACTTCAGTCTACTCAGCACCTTGACTTTAACTGCGTTTGTAGAAGGCACTGCAGCCAGACCGATGTACACAACACAGACCGGAAGTTAACTTAGATCCAGGCGCGTGCGCCCGATGAAACCGTCTATAGATAAAAAATTACATAAAAAACATGACATCAAAAGACCAAACAACTACCTGTCCCCACATGCCTGAATTTAGAATTTAGGAATAAATTAATGTTTGTACCTGTTACTCCTAACAGAAGGAAATCTAAACCTAGATCCTGAGGGTAAAAACTGAAACTCAGAATAGAGAGGATGGGAAGTAACCATTAATATAGATTGGGTTTTTTTTTTACTACCTGGTGATTACCGTATAAAGTACAGTAGGGTAGCTCTGCTGAACTCATAAAATCTTACTGCTTGTGTTAAATGTTTTCCCCAATGCAGTCTTCGCCTTCACACTAATACTGCCGTACCAGCATTACATAGCAAATGTTAAAAAATATTATACATAATATTTTCACAGGCACTTGCTACTCAAACAAGACCTTCCCTTGTCTTAATGTTCTCTTGTTTTTTACAGTGTAATGCAGTTTGCTCCAGTTAGACAGCGTTGCTGATGCTGTTGTGTGTCTGTTTGTGAATGCAGTAAGCAGGAGATCTGGCGTACAGCTAAAGGAGAGGAGGAAATCAGCATCTACAGATCAGAAAGGAGGAGACGCAGCATACACAGCCAGTACCACAGAGAAAACCGGGTGAATTATCACATCTGATCATCAATTTGAAAATATATACAAAAAAATCTAGATAAACAAGTCTGCCTCACTATTTGATTGGAGGAAATGTACTGTTTGCGTCATCAGCATTGTACGCAACCAAACATTTATATCTAACTGAATGTATCTTAATAACATATTGCTAAAGGAATTGTTGCTGATCAACATGCAAATTAAATGCAGTATATTTACTGAAGTGTGTATTTCTCATATCAGCATGCTATAGAAAATTCTGTAGAGGAGGGGCGTCGTTACCAGGGTAACCAGCATAACTACCATACACGATTGGCCGTGGAGGAAACGAGTCGTCAGAGTGAACCCAACGAGGAAGAGCACAGTGCCTCTGAGGTACTGTCAAAAGACGCAGTGTCCCTTTGTGGAATAGTAAAGTCAATGTAACTGCTCATTTTATGGACTTACACTACCAGTTTACAATACAGTTTACAAGAACTCTTTTCTATTTGAATATATTTTTTGAAATGTAGTTGATTCCTGTTAGGGCAAAGCTGACGAATATGAAGCATTTATTTGAAATATAAATCTTTTGTAACAATATGAAAGGCTTCACTGTCATTTTTTATATATTTAATGCATCCTTGCAGACTTTTACAGGTAGTGCACATGAGGATGATTTAAGAGGAAATATGGAACTTTCATCAGGAATTGATTGAATCAGGAAAAAATGTTTCTGTATGACAGATGGTTGAAATGTAAAAGGTTCCTGGTGGCACCAATCAAAAAGACAAGTTTCATTTCAGTGGCGTGGCATGTTATTAGCTTTTGTTAAAAGACTGTCATAGATTAATCATTAACTATATAGGAATGTGTATTACGGAAGCACATAGGGTCAGATTTCAATTCATGTTGGCTTGGAAAACTGAAATGGTTTGATTTGTTGTGGTGTTTTTCCATCTGTAGTGTTAAAATCTCTTTTTAGAAGTGTGAGTGATCCATTCATAGTGTCAGTGTTGCATCCTTAGCAAGTTTCTCAATTTATAAAACCAAAAATAACCAATTCACTTTTTTTAACAGGCTTTTTTTCTTAACCAATAAATATATCAAGACAAAAATGCAGAATTATAAAATGAATTTTCTGGAGTAGTGATATCAGACTTGATGTATTGACTTGAAAACCAAATATCCAGTTTGAAATATAATGAAATCTTATGTTGAAACCATTGGTGTGTTTTGAAAATGGCATAAAAAGAGTGATAATCTTCATTCTCTATGTATCTGTTGTTGTTGTTTTTAGGGTGAAACCGAAGCAAGACCTCCGAGCAGAGAATCATCAGATGAGGAGAGAGAGGAAAAAGAACCCTGGCCTGATGATAACAGCAGCTCCAGGTCAATATTAATTACCCTCAGACTTCATAAGCCACACTGCCATATATCTGACATACACATACTTCAGCCAGAGCTACACATATATGCTGGGTCTGTTTATAATTACAGCGATTACTCCAGCGATTACTCAGACTGGACAGCAGATGCTGGAATAAACCTCGAACCGCCCAAGAAGACAAGCATGAAGAAAAAGAAGAAGAATGCCAGCAGCTCAGAAGAAGATGGAGAGAAGAAAAAAGACTCCAAGAAGGAGAGGAGAAAAGAAAAGCAAGACAAAGATGGAGCACTACCAAAGAAGAAGAAGCCAAAGGAGAAACGAAAGGTCAGTGGTCCTTTGTGTGTTAATTCAGCAATGGACACCGTATCGTTTATTTCTTAAGGATGATGCAATCCCAACGAAAAAGGGTCACGATCGTGTGTTGGACTTTTCTCTTAATAAGGCTAATTTCATAGCTAGCATTTTAAGTATCCTAAATACACACAAATGGATAATAGTTCAATAATATATATGAATAATATTAGTTTTTAAACTTTTTAAAAGATTTTTCTTTGAATTTCTCTATTTGAATTATTCACATATCACGTCTCATGTTTCATCTCAAGTTCTACAGTAACACTGTTGTCTCATTGGTAACCAAACTTTTTAAATAACTTTATTAATGGGAAATATTTGGTTGTGTTAAAAATTACACTATAGCGGAGTCATCAGTATTTATTTGAGTAAAAAGTTTTATATAATAAAAGTTCAAATATTTTGTTTATTTTACTTCTTGATGAGGTCATCATGATTCTAAAAATCTACATCTGAGACGAGAAAATCCACAGACAGTTAATTAATTGATGTTGAAATCGGTTTTATAATTTAATTACAACAGAATAACTCCTGGGACATTAAGATAGCTCTGTTTAAATTCCATTGACACTGTTTCAGTGAACTTTCAGATTTGCATGAAAGTCATGCTCTGTGTAATCAGAACTTATCATATATATATATATATGTGTGTGTGTGTGTGTGTGTGTGTGTGTGTGTGTGTGTGTATTTATATGTTCAGAGAATGCCTGAACTGCAGAACAAGGGTTTGACATTAGAGGAATGGCTGCCTTCTGCCTGGATCACTGACACCATGCCACGGAGATGCCCCTTCACCCCACAGATGGGTGATGAGGTAAAAACCACATTTCTCAGTACAACATAACAATTCAAATGTGAAATACCATTATTTATATGGTATGTGGAGACATGCTTGTAACATTAAGCTGCTTGTTACGTATGCAAACAGGTATATTATTTTCGCCAAGGCCATGAAGCTTATGTGGAGATGGCCAAAAAAAACAAGATCTTCAGTATAAATCCTAAAAAACAGCCCTGGCAGAAGTTAGAGCTCAGGGTAAGTCTTCAATAAAACGACCTTTTAACCTCACAGTATTTTTATAGGAATGAAAATGGTTTGTGACTGTGTGCCTACAGGAGCAGGAGCTGTTGAAGATCGTGGGCATTAAGTACGAGGTGGGTTTGCCGACTCTGTGCTGTCTGAAGCTGGCCTTCCTGGACCCAGACACTGGCAAACTGACAGGCGGCTCGTTCTCCATGAAGTGAGTCACAGTGACTTATTCACAGTGATCTTCAGTGAGTGACCTTTAACCTGTGACTCGCATTTCTATTGTTGTCTTAGATACCACGACATGCCTGATGTCATCGACTTCCTGGTACTTCGGCAGCAGTTTGATAATGCAAGACAGAGGAACTGGATGATAGGTTAGTGTGGGAAAATGAGTACGTTTTTTTTACAGATGTTAATTTTTACAGGATTAAATGGGTCAGTGAGACACAGGGATGTTCGAGATGGTGAAAAAGATAAAACAAAAATCCAGTCTAGTTCAAAATGCTATGGTCACACAGGTTTGTTTACACAAAAAACTTGTGGCCACCAGAAACATATGTAGTTCCTTCAACATAAGATGTCGCGGCGACGAGAAATGAATGTCGTTCCCTCAACAGAGCATCTTGAGGCCAGGACATAAGGATGTCGTTACCTCGACAAAATGATCTCGTAGCCATGTCATATTATCACGTCCCCATAAGTTATTATGTCATGGGCACTAACTAAGTGAACTGAACATGTCACCTCCCTGGCACTGTAGTATTGTATTTGTAACACTTTTTTTTTTTACTTTGTTGCTTTCAGTTAATGATTGCTTGTTCCTGATACAGAGTTGATGTGCATGTGTAATTGTGTCTGATTTGAGATGGGTTTATTTTGTCAGGTGATCGTTTCCGGGCAGTGATAGACGATGCCTGGTGGTTTGGTACGATTGAGAGTCAGGAGCCTTACCAGGCCGAATATCCAGACTCTCTCTTCCAGTGCTACAATGTCTGGTCAGTTCTCTGTGTCCATCTACACATCTTTACATGTGTTATATAGTAGTTCAATTGTTGTTACATTGTTTCCTAACCAGGCGTGAATCCATGAGGCCACCATAATCATTGTGGCCTAATAATGGTCAACCTATATATTGCCATATATACAGTATATTGATACATATTGTTGTGTCCTGTTGGTAATATTGTTTGCTTCCTTTTATATATATAAAGTCTTAAATTTAGCAAATTTAAGGCCATAAAAGTCTTAAATGGAACAAGAAAGTCTTAATTATGATTTCAAAAGGTCTTGAATTTGTGGATGGAAAGACAAGAATTAAGATACGGCTAATTGTTTCATAACTTCACCCCCTATTTGACTCTTAAATTTATGACTAGACATGGTTTATATGGAGGCTTAGAAATGAATCTATAGTGAGCTAAGTGTGGTGTTGCACACTTTTGTGTGTGTGTGTGTGTAATAGTAAATGACAATATTGACAGCTTTGTGTTATTGTGTGATGCAGCTGGGATAATGGAGATACAGAAAAGATGAGCCCATGGGACATGGAGGAGATTCCCAATGAAGGTATGACGTGTCCTTCACAATCACTAAAGCTTTCATTAGAATAAAATAACTTTGATTTGACCAATTAATTAATATCTAATTATAATATTTTTTGCTTTGAGCACAGTTAATTTAAACTTGGATTAATTTGACTAGAAATAAACCTCTAGAGATTATGGGCCCTATTTGACGATCTAAATGCAAAGTGTAAAGCGCACAGCGCAGGTGCACTCAAGGTGTGTCCAAATCCACTTTTGCTATTTTAAAGATAGAAAAATTACACATTTTTGGAATGGGTTGTCCCTATTCCCTATTAACGTTCAGTAAACCAATCAGAGTGTCATCTCCTATTCCCTTTAAGAGCGAGATGCACTCGTGCCAGAGCGGATCGCTATTTACATGGTGGAATTTGTAGTTAGAAAAGCTAAACGCTTCTCAAGCGAAGAAACCGATCTGTTTGTGCTTGAGCAGATCATCTACGGGACAAGCAGGAATCCACCAAAGCTCCGCGCGTCGAGTCAGTTAATATATATGTGTGTGTATTGGCACGGTTGTTCAATTAATTCGCCAATTTCATTCATCATTATAAGTAGTAATAGGCTGAATTGCAGATAGGTAGCTTAATTTTAATTCATGCAATGACTATCCATTATTAAATTTTTATATTTATGTAGCACTCTTTAAATAACAAAAAAATATTGTGCCATTGACTATAGACTTTAGACCAGGTTTGAGTTGATCTATGGCTATTTCCAACTACTTAAAATAGCAATGCGCCAGCACTGCCCCGAACACACCTCTTTTTTAGACCAGCACGTCCATGGGTGCACAAATGGGCACAAATGCATTTGCTAATTAAACAACGTGGCAATGGATGGGAAAATGCGAACGGCGCCGGATTGAAAGTAGCAAACACACTTGCGTACAAGGTAGCAAATTAATGTACTTTTTTCTAGCTATACTTCTACTTAAATGTTTTCTAAATAATGTAATATTTTACTTTTAATACAAGAATGCAATAGTGACTTTTAGTGCTAATCTTTTTAACTTTATATTTGTCAAAAAATCCTGAATAATATAATTTACAATATTACTGTTTTTACTGTATGTCTGATCAAATAAATGCAGTCCTGGTGAGCATAATAGGCATCTTTCAAAACTTCTACAAATCTTACTTATCCAAAACTTTTATATGAATTATGATTTGTATATTTCACCTGGATCGATTAAAAATTTAATTAAAAGTCCCCCCCCCATTATTTTTTAAATATGTGCCCCTCTACCACAAAAACAGCCTTAAGTGTTAATTCTTCAATATTAATTGATACATCATCTGAAAGCTGTATAATTATGCTTTCCACTGATGTATGGTTTATTAGGATCGGACAATATTTGGCTGAGATACAGCTATTTGAAAATTTGGAATCTGAGGGTGCAAAAAAAACCTGAAATACTGAGAAAATCACCTTTAAAGTTGTCCAAATTAATTTTTAGGAATGCATATTACTCATCAATAATTACGTTTACAGGAAGGATATTTACAAAATATCTTCATGGAACATGATCGTTACTTAATATCCTAATGATTTTTGGCATAAAAGAAAAATGGATCATTTTGACCCAAACAGTGTTTTTTTTTTCCTGTATTGCTGAAAATATACCCCAGTGACTTAAGACTGGTTTTGTGGTCCTGGGTCACATCTAAGATTGTTTTGGTTGTGTATTGAACCACCTGTGCTGATACAACTAGTCTGCAGTAATCTCTCAAAACACAATTAAACTGTTGTAAGATCACATTAGATAAATGCATTAACTGTGGTTAATTGAATGCTGCTAAACTTTATTTAATTAATCTCATAGCACATTCATTTTCACAGCACATAAGCACATGTTGAGAAATATAACACTGCTCTGATTTCATACAGGGTACCACACTCCCGTAATATAAAATATTTCCAGCTCTGATAAAAGACCTTGAGTGCCGTTCCTTAGGTGACAAGCTTTGTGACCTTTATTTTTTGCTATTTTATGTTTTAAATTTCCATTAAAACATGTTTGAGCATGTTTATTGAGCAAACTTTTCCTATTGGGAACTGTTGCCAGGCGCTCAAAATGTTACTGATTTCATGATGTCACTGTCCTTGTGGTGACATTAGGCATATATCCAATCCGAAATGAGTTGTGATTGTCTGTCTCTTGTTTTCCTCCATCTCATTTTCTCTGTCTGTCTGCAGCAGCTTTTCCTGACGAGTTAGGTCTGAGTGTGCCTCTGACTGAGGAGGAGCAGAAGGCCTTATTGTACAAGCCCCTAGAAGGAGAGTGGGGCTCACGCACACGTGACCAAGAGTGTGAACGCATCATCAGGGGCATCGACCAGCTTTGCACTTTGGGTATGACGTTTTCATTTAGCATTATACAATAGCTCATTTTTATTACTATGGTTATGTCCAAAACGGATGGAATATAACAGTAGTTCTTTCTCTCCTCCAGATGTGGCCGTACCATTTGAACTGCCAGTGGACTTGCAGGCATATCCAACATATTGCACCGTAGTTGCTTACGTCACAGATCTGAGCACCATCCGACAAAGACTACAGAACCGTTTCTATAGGTCAGCACAATCTCTGAATGGACATGACAATCAAATACCTACGTATATGATATATGCCAAAAATTAGTGTGTACTTCTAAAGTAGATTATATCAAATTATATTCGCATCTGTTATTTGCTTGCCTTCGTCAGGCGAATGTCATCGTTGATGTGGGAGGTTCGCTACATCGAACACAACGCTCAAACCTTCAATGAACCAGGCGCATTCATTGTTAAAACTGCCAAATTCGTATCTGACCTCATGCTACAATTTATCAAGTAAGTCAGTCACAAATATAAAAAAATGACAACTAAAAATGAACTAGTGGTGTTGAATTGGGATGCACACTATATCGATAGCAAATTGATTATCAGTCATTATCATTTTATTTTATTCGTATTGTCCAACGTTGTATATTCAGTTACGCATGCTAATTCTCTGTACTTTTTATATTGCTTTTGCAATCATCTACTACACACTTAAAGTTAATATTTAAAAAACACTAATGATTTAACACTCTTAAATTAATATTTAGCAAATCTCAAAATTAATTTCCATTATTTATATACATTGTTATAATGCTGTGATGCATAAATTCACTTTTACCATTTAAATTAAATTAAATAGTTGAAAAAAAAAAGATTCAGATGTTAGTTTTTTTTTATTAAAGTGTTTTGTTTTTAATTAATTTAGACAAAATAGTATACATTTTAATATCATCCATATATTAGTTAATGGAAAAACATGAAATTGATTATTGCCAGTGCTTTTACCCATGCATGGGGCTGCTTTTTGACTGCTGTCTCTACGTCTGTGTTCTTTAGGGACCAAAGCTGTACAGATATTATTCCACTGTATAACAGTATGAAGAAAAACACTTTCTCAGATTCAAGCGATGTAAGTGCCATTAAAACACACACGCGTAAACCACTCATATGTGAAAGAGATTTAATACATTACTACTGTGCCTTTAACACTGTTCTTTTGCTGCCTTACAAGCACTTGGAATTTATGAAATGTAAATGTGCGTATTTTAGGTCAGTGCATAACATGACTTGATTTATACCTTTTTTCCAATTTAGGATGAAGATGAGGATGAAGAACAAGAGGCACCTTGTACATCTAGCCGCAATAAGAAGGTAACTTTAACTGATATTATACAATCTTAACAGGACCAGAGAGATAAGAGTTGATTATACATGGAGATTGTTTAAACCTGGTAATCCTGACTAATTGAGATTGTGTTTCTGTTTCAGAGGCGGCAGCAGCAGCCAATCCTGAGGAGTCTGCGCAGTAAACCATCATCAGACCCTCAGAGCTGGAAGGGGCGCTGCAGAGAGCTGCTGGAGCTTATCTTTCAGTGTGAAGATTCAGAGCCTTTTAGACAGCCTGTGGATCTGGAGGAGTATCCGGTAACACACTGACACATGTAGAAAACACACAAAACTCTAGTTCATACCTATAGATACTTGTGGGAATTATGAGGGGTGCCATAGTCTCAGCCTCAGACCACTTGCTGTTTGTTAATATTATACATTTTTATAATATTTGGACAAGCAAAAATTCAAAAACTCTTTCCATCTACACATATACACAGCGTATTTACAAACACACTGCAGAAATATTTTAAAATAGTACCTTTGCTTGTTTTCCAGTAAAAATACCTAAACTTGCTTGAAGCAAGGTAAATGAATAAAAAAGATGATTGGCAAATTATATATTATAAAAGGATATATTAAATTGATCAAAAGTGACAGGAAAGACATTTATAGTGTTTCAAAAGATTTCTATTTCAAATAAAAGCTGCTCTTGCTGTCTGTTCTTCTTGCTGTGATGTTTCTTGAGCACCAAATCAGCATATTAGAATGATTTCTGAAGGATCATGTGACACTGAAGACTGGAGTAATGATGCTGAAAATGTAGCTTTGTCATCACAGGAATAAATTAAATTTAAAATATTTCAAAAATGGAAAGCAGTTATTTTAAATTGTAATACTTTTACACAATATCACTTATTTTTGCCAAATAAATGCAACCTTGGTGAGCAAAAGAGACCCCAACATTTTCTACCAGTAGTGTAAAATGAATACATCTTGTTTGAAGGATGTTTAGGTAATTTGTACTGGAAAACAAAACCAAAATACTGATAAAGAAAATAATTTTTTGCAGTGCACTGTCTACTTGTATGCCCTGTTCATCAAAAATACCTCTCTCAGGACTACTTGGACATTGTGGACACTCCTATGGACTTTGGGACTGTCTTGAACCGCCTGCTAGAAGGAGAGTATGACACTCCCATGGATCTTTGTAAAGATGTACGTCTCATCTTCAGTAACTCCAAAGCCTATACACCCAGCAAAAAGTCCAGGGTATGAGATCAACAAGCAAATTATTAATCTTTGATTTTCAAAACTGACATGTTGCAATGTTATAGCCAAACCATTTCATCTAGTTTATTTTAACACATGAGTGTTTTTGTGTATGCAGATCTATAGCATGAGTCTGCGATTGTCCGCTCTGTTTGAAGAGCATATCAGTTCGATTCTGACCGATTTTAAAGCTGCTCAAAGTCTGCACAGTGAGCGATTCACCCGTCAGCGGCTGCACACTGAGCGTTTGACCAGACAGTCTGTGAAGAGGAGGAAGAGCTCTTCACCTTCAAGCTCCGCCTCTAGGTACACACAGCATCTGATTGGTCATTGCTGAATATTATGTTCTAGAATTGATCACTGTTTCTAAACGTTGCATACACATTATCTACTTTCCTGATTTGCAGTCCAGAGAGGAAGCGACGGGTTTCGTCTCGCGCTCCTCCTCGATCTAACAGTGCAGCTCCACCCACTCCTGCTGGACCTTCCCGGGCTCCTTCTTTAAGGCAAACACATCCACAAATCAACGGCAAGGCTGAGCCTCCTGTTGTCCCAGGTCGGACACGTAGCTCGGCCCGCTTTGGAACCCAGCCTGCAGATGCAGCTTCTACACAGTCAGCTCCTCCCACTCCACCCAGCCACAGTAAGACAGCAGAGCCCTCCTCTAGAGTCCTACGCACCCAAAACTCTCACTCCATCGGTGTCTCCAGAGAAACCAAGAGCTCTGCAGTTCCCCACACAAACGAGGGCGGGGCCAGAGAGTCTCGCAGGAAACTTCGGACACCTGTAAAACTCACACTAGGTCGGTAACAGATGATTTAAGCATTAGTTGATATCAATCACCTTTTTTCTGCTCATTAAAATGTTATCCTTATTGGATTTAAAACTTTCTTTTGCACTGATTTTGTAGGAAAACTGTGTAATACTGCTGATTTCAGCAGTAAATATTGTTGAAATGCTTAGAATACTTCTGCAAATGTCATTTTTTTTCCTGAAACTTTTTCTTTTTAATTTTCTGCAGTGATTTTGAACTTTTTTTCCCCTGAAATTTACCTCTGCAGATTTAAATGTTTTTAATGATTGTAACTTTTTTCTTCCTTCTTTTTTTCTATTTTCTTTGTGTGTATTTTTATATTTAAAGTTATATAAAAATATATATTATATAAAAATATATTATATATAAAAAAAAAATATAAAATATATATATTTAATAAACATGATGTGATGTGTAGAATGTTGTGAATGACAGCCGTGTGAAGTGGAAATCCATGAATCTTTCCATGTGTCATGTGTTTAATTACCAGGAAATGTACATGAAATGAATGAAAATGCAATGTATTGTTAGCCATGTTGAAAAATAGTCATCTGTTGCCTGAATGTACGAATGTTTGATGTCTACCTATATTCTTAATCTCTCTTAGGTCCAGTCAATCCCAACTCTTCTCCTCAAAATAGTTTGCATTTGAATGGCCATAGTCAAGTGACTCTGGGAGTGGTACGAAGAGGTCGGGGCAGACCCAGATTAGATGCACAAATACAAACGCCAGTAGTGGTACCGCCGCCCCCACTGTCCCAGGCCTCTGGAAAAAAGAGAGGGAGGAAAAGCAAGAAAGAGCTGGAGTCCCTACGAAGAAGCTCCTCCCACGAGGAGGAGATTCTTCTGTCTACCGGTGATGAGGGCGGGGCTTCTTCTACAGCCCAGGACAGTAGTCTTTCAGATTCTGGCATAGTGACTCCAGAGTGTTCGAAACCACGAGGTAGACCACGAGTCATCAGGACGCCAGATACCCCAGCTCCTTCAAGCCCCAAAGCACTCAGAAGGAGCAGTCGGCGTGGCAACGAAGAAACCACACCCCCGACACCAGGCCCCGCCCTAAGGGAGGAGCCTGACATTTATATGGGAGAGGATGAGAGCTCAAAAGGACAGATGAGAACGCGTAACCAGGGTCGAAGGACAGCTTTCTATAACGAAGAAGACTCTGAGGAAGAGCAAAGACAGCTTTTGTTCGAGGATGCCTCGATTACATTCGGCACGTCCAGCAAAGGGAGAGTCCGCAAGCTCACAGAGAAGGCCAAAGCCAACCTTATTGGCTGGTAACAATGCCAACTTTGCATGTCCTATGCGACACAACCCCTTATCCTCGCCCCACTGGAGAGGGGAAACCATTCCTGCTGCTATCAGATTCATGATTATCTGAATCTTTCTTTCGGACTCTCTAAATAGATTCTTACGGTTTGAATCTTTGACTCTTTTGGTGACTTCAAGAGTCACAGCCCCTTGATAAAATCCCCTGATACATTTTCTTCCACTGAAAAATCACAGATGCAGTTAAATACTGATTTTCATATGCACTATTTCAATGCCAGTGAAAAAAGGTACTTATACAGTCTTATGAATCCAAATACCTGATTTCATCTCTCAAGAAAGCACTTGTTTGAGTGTGTGCGAGTGTGAAATAACTTAAGCTTTTACTCTGTCTTGTTTCTTTAAAGTGTTAATTTTATGCATTGTTTTTACACGGCTGTTGCTAAGGGCAACAAATCAAACACTTGTTCAGAAAAGAAAATCTATTTTTAACAGATCATTGTGGAAGTGGCAGTAAAGCAGTAGTGGAGTGCAGAAAAGGACCTCATAAATCACGTGTTGTCTTTTTAACGTCTTTCTCTGCAAGTCAACATCAGTGGCAGTGGTAATTCACGTATGTTTTTATATAATTAGCAATACCTTGTGCCTTTTCATACATTCAGTACATTCTGGTTCCCAAGTTATGAGAGAGAGTGTGTTCGATGCTTTATTGCATTGATATATCCAGTACAAATGTGTGTTATTGATCTGTTGCTGGGATAGAGGTTAGTGAGCAGCATATCTAGCCATGACCACTGTGTGTTTGTGTGTGTGTGTGTGTGTGTGTGCGCACTCGCGTGTGTGTTGAGTTCATGCAGTTGTTGAGGTGTGATAGTGACATCATCACTCCATGCCTGTTTTATTTGGCTCCCTATGATCCCAATGCACTGTGATCCCCAACTAGAACCATGACTTATAAACAGTGGCCACAAAAAAAGTGTTTGGACACTTAAACCAGTTAAAATGTGTGAATGTCATTGCATTAGACTAGAGAATAACAAATGTTTTTTATTTTTGCAAACAAATGATGGTAGAGATTTTCTCAGAAATAGCTTTTTTTTATATATATGGCTGAAAATATATATATACATTTGGAAATTATGTGACATTATATTAATGATGAATAATTAGTCATTTCAAATTATTATTCATGTTTTTTTTGTTTTTTTTATCTAAAAATGTATGCAAGTGAATGCAAAACATTTGAACTGATTTTAACATGACTGTCGTCAAACAAGCAGCATTTTCATTTGGGTCTTTTTCTTCTTACCAAGGCTGTTTTTATGATTAAAAATACAGTAAAAACAGAAATATTTTGAAATGTAAAAAAAATAAAAAATTAATAACTGTTTTCGATTTGAATATATATTTAAAAACACATTTATTCCTGTGATGGTAAAGGTGAATTTCAGCAACTATTAATTCAGTTATCCTTCGGAAATCATTGAAATTGGCTAATTTGTGTTCAAGAAACATTTCTTCTTATTATTATTAATCATTGATAACTGTTGTGCTGCTTAGTATTTTTGTGGAAGCTGTGATACAGTTTTAAAATTTCGATGTTTGATGAATAAAAAAAGTTAAAATAAACAGCATTTACTTGAAATAGAAATCTAATGTAACTAAATTTCTTCACTGTCACCTGATCCATTTACTGAACAGAAGTATTAATGTCTTAAAAAATATATTATTTTAAATATAACATTTGAAAGATAGTATACAATTGTTTGTAACTACTTTGATTAATTTATTAAAAACATTTTGTTTAACTTTTAATCAAGTGGTCAAAAGGTGATTATTCTATTAGTTATTTTAAATTTTTTGGGGATATTCTCCATAAGTTTATGCAGGTGTCCTAACAGCAACCACAGTAATTAATCGCATTAAACACCCCACAATAAATGCATCCAACCAATTTCTGTGAAGTATTTTGCTTTTACGGTTGCTTTCTTCTAAAGTGCCTCTTAGTTTGATATTTTGATATTTAATGCAATGACATTCATATTTTAAGGCATTTTTTTATATGCAGATGATGCATGTCTGAGACTCTCGAGTGTATGTGATGGCCATTTCTGTGTGTGTGTTTATGTACAAGCCCCGTGTTTTATTGAGCTGGTGTTTATAATCTGTTGCTACATGAAAACTGTATTATATCTGACTCACGACCCCTCTATTGCCACCATACTGCACAGGAAGTGACATCTCACGAACTGATTGACAGGTTTTAGAGTGAAGATCAAAGATGGATGCATGTTAGTATATTCTCCGGGCTTTTAAATCTGAAGGTACAGTCATGTTTGTGGGGTCAGGGTCTTTTTTTCCCCCTCTCTGGTCTTATATCCTCAGACTGAGAGGCCTTTCTATGTTAGTTTGTATACTTTTATATAAAGGAAAAAGTGTAAATAAAGACGTTAAATAGAATGTATGTGTAGGGTGTACTGCTGTCACATTAGTTCATACTGATATTTTAAGGAAATAAAACATTTGTGTTTCCACATACTGTCTTGTTCTTCCATATTTGTTCTTTTATTTCAGTCATGGGAAACCTGCTTTACTAATAGGGAAAACTAAAACTGTGATTTCTGGGCCATGAAAATAGTCACAGAAATAAAATCTTTAAAGTTAAGGGCATTTCTGTTGTGAATTTAAAACTTAACTAAACTCGTCACTGTTTTTATAGCTAAAGAATTTTTGTAAATTTTGCTCTTACAATTTAAAGGACTGGTACCTAACATGTATCAGACTGATATTATTTTATATCTTTTTTATTATTACACATAATAATAATACACTAAATGTAACTTTATGAGATTCAAAATGAGATTTAAAACCATTAAACAGTTAATAATAAGCCATTTCATGGAGAACAGTGCCCTCTTTTGTGCATTAGTTGGAATTGCACATGCAATAATCCACTTGTTTTTATTGGTAGAAAAATGATTTATATATATACGAATAGTATAATACAACAATATAAATATAAGGTATCAAATTTGAATGCATATAAAGTACATGAAAATAACACTTGTCTCGCTTAATCCCACTAGCTGTTTTCATTTCAAAAATATTTTTTATAATATGCTTGACATTTATATGACTATTCCTGGTGTTTTATATTAAATACATTAATGTATATTGTATTAAAGACGTTATCTCAGTTACATTTCTCAAAACTATCACCACAGAATAATAATTACTGAATCAACTGTACAAACCACATGTATGAACGTGAGTCTGCAAGATGTGTGCATGAGCGCATGGTGTAAAACTACAAACCGTGTGTGTTGTTGTGAAAAAGAAGAAGTATTTTTGGCGGGGTGTTGGGTTATGATTCAGGATATTTGGCTTAAAAAACTGTTAAAGTGTCTAGCACTTAAGGAAGAAAACTAACAGAACTAAATTAATCATGCGCACGCGGCATCCGTTCCTTACGTGGCGGCGCGAGACGCGTACACACCTCCTCTCGTGGGCCGCAGCCATTGGACGCGCGCTGTCTAATAAAGCTGAACTTAGACGCGCAGGTGTCAAACCGAAACTACCCGCATGTAAATATTTTATTGTTTTCAAGGCAATGCATACACAACGCATTACAAACTACGTGTGTCGGTGAGTTCTTCCTGTTATCAAGTTAAAAATAGTCTTTCTGACGATAGTGAATTCTGTGTTTATTCATTTAAGTTCTTGCATAAGGTAAGATACATACAATTTGTTCAATAAACAGTGCAGAAAACATTTAGGCTACTGTACAAATATTTTATATTTCAAATGTAAAAATACAACAGTAGGCTAAGAATCTGAGTGCTGATGTGAAATTTTTGTCATACTGAATGCACAGGCAGTGATGCCTCAAATCACGTTAGGTGTGATCATACAGCTGACGCTCCTGCTGTCAGCTCTACCTGCGCAGTATCTCATCTCCAAATGGACAAGCGGCACCGCGACACAACGACACATCGCCACTCAGAGGTAAACACCTGTGTGTGTGTGTGTGTGTGTGTGTGTGTCACACTATGGGACTTTAAAAGTAAGAAGGTGTTTTAAAAAAACTGCATTGCATCACTACAACTGAGAATTTGGGTCGGTGTTTATTTATTTATTTATACTTTTATTCAACAAGGTTGCAATGAGTCAAATCAAAAGTATACAATAATTTTATTTATTTTAAACTTTCTGTTCATCAAAGAATCCTGTAAAAATGTTTCCTAGTTTACACAAAATATTAATCAACATAACTGTTTCAACTTTGAAAATAATAGTTAGAAAATGTTTCTTGAGTATCAAATCGTCAATGATTTCTGAATGATCGTGTGACACTAAAATGGAGAAAAAGACTGCTGAAAATTTAGCTTTGGCACCACAGTAATTACTTACATTTTCAAATGTTTTCAAATGGAAACCAAGCATTTTAAATTTTAATTCACAGTATTACTATTTAACAGTATTTTAAATGCAGCATTGGTGAGCATAAAGACTTCTGTCAAAAACATTCCAAAAAATCTTCTGACCCCACCAATTTCAGGTTTGGTGATTAGGCATTTTTAATCAGCTTCTTTAGCATTCTGGTACTGTGCTTCTCAATTAGGAAGTTGAAATATATATATATATATATATATATATATATATATATATATATATATATATATATATATATATATATATATAAAAAACTTGTCACTGCTTGTAATATTCCATTACATCTTTCATATTCAGAATCCTTGACACATGGGACTCCATAAGAACATCCTACTTGAACACAGCTGCTTGGGTTGACTGGCTAAATACCTGGATTCCCAAACTACCGTAAGTCTATGCTAATTATCTTTTTTAATTCATTTAAATTCACTCAGATGCTGAAGTGGGATGTCATGTCATGTTACAGGACCTTCGCTGAGGAAGAGGACGAGTATCAAACTCTGGAAGAAGCGCTTGCAATCGAGCTGATGATGCATGATAATGAGCACGGGTACTTTGCAGGTAATTCGTCTGAATGATCTCAAATGAAAGTGGTCATTTAGATACTGTATATATTTACTGTATTTAATTACCTTAAAAGCAACAGAACATGACAGATTATTGTTGTTCAGTGTCAAAGGAGGTGCGAAGCCCCAGGCCGGCATACGTGCTGCACCGTGTAGGTCAAGTTGTGATGACACAGAATAATATGGTGGGGGTGATCATAGGATGGGACGCAGGACTCAGAGCCCCACCAGAGTGGATCAAGAGAAAGAAATACTCAGAGGTTTGTTAGATACATAAACACTATTTTCATTGAAATTAAATAAATCACACACTCTTACAAATAAAGGTTCCAAACGTGGATTTTCAAAGTAATAGGAAGCCATAGAAGAACCAGTTTTGGGTTCCCCAAAAAACCTTTCAGTAACCACTATAAAGAACCTTTTGTGCCAGTGTGTGATCTGAGTCCACCTTTGGTCTGAGTCCTTGTCTTTAACCAATTGAGTTTGAATGAAACACATTTATTAATGTCGTTATCTTAATTTTAATTTAATCTTTAATTTAATTTTTTTAATCTTTCACATTATACATGACTCGGAATCATCTGTACTCTGAATAAGTTCTTTGTCCAAAATGCCCAAGTACAAGTCAGTCATAGTCCATCCGAGTTCATTCATAACTGTAGTCTGAGTCCAAGTCCAAAGTCCAAGTACCCCAACACTATTTTGTGCATTCAAAAGGTGGATTTAAAAGGTTTTTCACAGAACCATCAATGCCAGTAAAGAACCTTTAATTTTAAGAGTGTAAATGATGACCTGACAATGAACCTGAAACCACAGAAATATAACAGTAGTCCATTAAAAGATGTATTTGTGTATAGCTGGAGAGAGTCAAGGATACTCCTCATTACAGAATAATGTTCAGTGGACCCGATTCCTCATCAATACTGATTGGATACATTCCCCAGAATAACATCAAGCTATTTCAAGGCTTTCAGGTGCAGAGAATTCTTTTACCTTTATTTCCTTCTTAAAACATTTGTGTTTTCTTGGTAGTTTCTTGAGGTTGTTTAGATTCCGTATTAATCAGTGTTTGTGTCTGTCTTGTGCTACAGCCAGACATTCCTACTCTACAGCACTATTTTTCACACTTTGATGGGGAAAAGTTTGTTTTGGAGGAATGGTTGCAAGAAATCTACCCTCACGACTGAAGGAGTGAAAACCTGTGAGGTTTTAAAAACACTTTGAAATGCTTGAGAACACAGACATTATGTCTGCTACCCTTCATTGACAGTATTGATTCTTTTAAAGCAATTGAAAAACAAAGACAAAATGAAGTAAGAAAATGTGCGAGATATATCTTGTTTACTTACCCCATAGACTGAGTAATTTCAGTTATTAAACTTATACTTGTGGAATATATATAAATATATGTTAAGTGGCTTTCTCAGGGCAAAATATATATGTATATATATATATATATATATATATATATTCCACAAAAAGCAATTTTTAGTATTGCTTTTTTATATTCTTAAAATGATTAATTACTTGCAGACTTTGCATAGTATAGGTAAAGTTATGAAGGAAACTACTGTGATAAAGGTCAAATAAAGATTAAATGAAATGTTTTTAAATGCCCTTAAGTCAATATACACGTTAATTGGACTCAGATGGGTTCCAGAAAATTAATTACTTTCTGTTAATACCATATAGTATATTTATTCACATGAATAAAATGGAAGGATTTGTTGTTTAAAACAGTATTGAGAATGTGGTAAACAGTGTTCAAAGTAAGCCATTGATACAAACATGATTTCTTATTAAAGTTTAATTTATTTAAAATAGGCCTACTAGAAAAGTTGTCTCTTTACTTCTTAAAAGCCATCAGTCTATGTGCCATTCCCATAATGCATTGGGGGCCGGTGAGTACACGTTGGTCCTCCAAAAACACATCTTAATAAAAAAAAAAAAAACCTGACATGTTTAGTCTAATTAAATTAGTATGGGAACTATAAAGTGAATGAACATGTCGCAGTAAGGTGAGATCTGTTGCACGCCATCATCATGTGTTCGGCAGATGCAGGTATGTGGCGTTTTTTTTCCTTCAAGCATGAGGTTTTTTGGAGTGATGGACCACATCCATCATGAAAATTGTATGGTAGTCGTTATGGTCATGTTTTGTTATCAAACTCTTATTAAAATGTTCATAGCAAGTGCAACTGTGCAAGCAAATTTCGAAACCTTACCAAAACACACATTGTCAACAAGAAGTAAACACAGTGAAACACCTGTAAACACTGCCAGTGGTTTTACAAGATTGGGGAATTTGATTGGATTTTTGGGTGTCAGTACGTATAACAAGCTTGCAGAGTTTCTTTATGTGTGCAAGTCAAGACACAGTCATGCAACAATATATAGTACATGTAATCCCTATTCAAACACAGTCACATCTAACTCATTTGTTAAACTTTAACATTGTTTTCTGTCAATGTTTAGAACATATTTTACAAGTATATTTTGAGTTGCACACAGTGCTATTCAATATATTCTGGAATTTGGAGACTTAATTAAGTGACACCAGTAGAAACAAGTGGTATCTTTATTTCTAGCTCCTTTTGTGAGTATCTGAGGTCATCTATGGTGCTCACTTCACAAGACTATGTGTTTACAGGTTATAACAGCAAATAAATGAAATAACATGTACTATTATTATTGCTAAACAGAAACTTCAAAATTTCCTCCTGTTGCTGTCCTTTGGTCGCAATTCAAAGGCCACAAATACACGCGAAGAGGCAGTGACTAATGTAACCCCAGTCTTCTGATGTAGTGTTAGAGGAGAGTCAGTCACTTCATGCTGGCCGCTGGTCCACTCTCGTGATTCTTCCTCACGTACAAGCAGCGGCCGTCCCAGAGCTTGTCCCAGAATGCAACATGCCTCACTGGCTTTTAGCCGGGCATTGTCCACAGCTTCCAAACATACTCTGCGTCTGCAGAGAAGACCATAAAAATGTTTTGACATGCTTTCAAACAGGCTTATTAAATTAATTTCATGTTACAAAGCTGTGTTCAGGCAAACAGTGGCGGTTTATATGAGGACTGAGATTGTTCAAGCTTTGTTTACCTCAACAAACTGAGACTTTCAGCGCTGTGACTGTAGTAGGGGTCACCCACGCACACGCTTTTGTCAAGTTTTTCAATCAAAACTGAGCGTGCTTGTTGCATCTTCTCAAAGTCTGAAAACACCACAAGCACCTGCACAGACAAAAGGGATAATTAAAGAGCAAATATATTATAAAATAGGTCAAATAGGACACATGCAACAACTAATGTTTTCCATTTTACCTCAGCTCGCATGTGGAAGAGCTCTTCCTCTCTTTGTAAGTGCTTTGTCACAGTGATACTTTCTTCCTGTTTGGAAATAAACTATTATAACTTTTTGTACTTTCTTTATAAATAACGTTACACAGATTTTAATTATTTAGCACCTTGACGTCATGCTGTCTCGCGGTCTGTAGTATGTATTCCAGTCTTCGGGTAACGCTATTGGTCACGTCGTTTACATGTTCTTTACTGTTTTTGACGCTGATGGTGACGGTGGCTCGGTCCGGAGGATACGATAACTCCGCACAGCCAGTCATTTGAACCACTCTTGTGTTGTTTAGAGTGTGTAAAGGTGTTTGCTTGCGACCCCGGTTAAACACCGTTTCGTTTTCGTCTTGGTAAACATCTCCAGCACTCGGTGAAACTGCAGCAAAGACACGAGACGGACTGTGCGCCATGCTTGTTGGTAAACCAACGTGGCGCTATGGCAACGTGTCCAGCGCATGGCGGGAAATGTCGTCTCCTTTGTTGTTGTACGTTACGTCACAATAGCAGTATCTGAAACACTGATCTATAACAGAGATCTCAGATCAGTGATCTGAAATGCGACGAGCTCTTGTGTAGTCGAACGTGTTTAAGCCTGTACGCTTCAAATACTTAGAATCGTTCAAAAATGTGCTTTATTTTATTCTCATAGACTTTGAAGGCAAATTATTTTTGAGAACTGACCAGGAGAGGGCAGCAGAGATCTACAAAGTGATTGAAAGAGCTGAAGACCGAAAGCCTGGAAAACAAAACAAAAACAAAAACAAAACAAAAAAACACAAAAAAAAACTTACATAATACTAAATTCCTAAATCAGAAACATTATTACTATTATTATTCCGCTATAAAAAAAAGCTATACAATTGTAGTAATTGTATGAATAATATCAGTATTAAAAACAACAGTGATTAATAGCAGAAATGGCAGTGTATCTCTTAATGCATATTTATTTAATTATCCTTTTTTAAAGGATCAAGTATATATATATATATATATATATATATATATATATATATATATATATATATATATATATATATATATGTACATACATACATACATACATACATACACCCATGTGTGTCATGTTATTTTAAAACATTGTAATTGCTTATAAATTTATAAAATCTTGTTTGTTTTATAACCAAACTTATTTACTGATTTCCAAATCAGACCTTTAATAGTTTGTCAATTGATAACTTACGATATTTAATAAATGTTTGTATTATTGAGCACAAAAAGATGTTACATCAAAAAGAATAGAATATTATTATTGTTATGCTCCTCTGATTATTATTGTATGTATTAGAAATAATTAAAGGCAGAACAAGGTTCATGCATGGCCACTGAAAGCAGTCTGTTTGTATTAAACCGTAAAGCCCTCTGTCTAATATAGCTCTGAAAAAGCACAGGACGTATTTGTTGATATTGTCTCGGGTTGTGCATAGTTCTGTGTTAGCTTTTTGAAACTGTTTATCTGATGATGTGTGTTTGCCAAGATCCATGCAATGGCTTCTTTTATTTGTTTAGCCTTGTGGGCCCTGACTCTGGACCACTGCCATTCTGTTGAAGGAAGGAATATTTAATGTTCAAGCTGGGATTGTGGGTGCAGGAGTGGGGTTTGGAGACACTGAGCGCTTCAAACGGGTTGATAAGTGATCCGATAAGTTGCGTACGGAAGCGCAGCAGTCGAGCTGTGGAAACAAAGAAACAAGCCCCATTCCCAGGAAATGAAAAATAACATTAACTCTTTATCCCTCTGTCTCTGTGGCCCAGAAAGAAATTAACTCTGTCAGTCGCAGTGAATCTGTTATATTCAAGGGCTTTAATATTTTGATAAATTAAATTAATTTACCATATTAACATTTGGATTTTATTTAACTTTATTTTACTGCATTGCTGGTCTTTATTTCACTCATTTATAATACTACAAAGCTACATAAATTCACCAACAAATAGTTTCAATAATTTAATTTACATCAGAGATCACCTGTGTAGTCCACCTGTCTGTGATGTCATGTGACACCTCTGTCCACCTGACCTCTCTCCCGTTGGCTTTCAGTGGTTGGTCTCAAAAGTGCCTGCTTGCTGTGAACCTTGGGAAAATGTGCTTTGACTCGTCTTTCGTGTTCCTGGACATGATTAGAGACTTCAGCAGGGGAGAGGGGGCGCTGAGTCTGCCTGAGGGCATGAACGTATATGTATTTGTGTGTCTTTTCCCATGTGTGCCCTGTGGTGCTCCAGTTTAAATCGGATATGTCAGTGACATTGGGAGGCTCTAGAATTCTACTTGTTTGGACCGTTTCAAATTAAACTAAAGTTAGCTGTAAGATGCTCATTTTGTGTAGGTTCTGCACATTTTGTTAGGCAGATAAGTTTCAACCAATAAAACAAAAACAAAATTGATATTTTAATTTAGACTTTACAGTGAATAATATTTGGTGCAATAATTTTCAAGATTTCTGGTGTTATATCAGAAATTTGCTAGTAAAATTAATTATTAATTGCATTTAAAATGCAAGTTTCATGAATTGGAAATTTTCTAGTAAGTCATACTCATACACTTTGATTATTATTTTTATTTTTTACAGCGTGTAAGTTAAAAAAAATTTAATTTAATAAAAATACTGCAGTTTGCAACATTTGGAGCTCATGTTTTTTTTTCTGTGAATACATATTAGCTCAAATAAACAAACTCATGCACTGTTCAGTGCAGCCTGTCATTTAGTTGAGTTTTATCTCAGTTTTCACTCAGTTACTCCATTTCTTGTTTACATCTTCAGGAATGTGAATGACACTTTACATTAAAACTTTGTGATAGACTTAAACTTAAGGATATCAAATTCAGATCAAAGACCTAAATTATTTGATTCTTTTTAACATTTGTTCATTTTGTAGCAAAAGTTCCATAAAGGGTACATGAATTTATTAAAACATTGTCAGTTTGTACACCACATTATAAAAAGGAGTCCCCCCATTAAAAAAAAAAAAAGTTTAATTTATAGGTTTTCACCTTGTAGAATATACAGTGAAGCAACTTGAGTGACATAATTCATAGTAAAGCTTGGAAATTATCTTTTTTTTAATTTTTTTTATAATATCTTAAATATTATTTCTTTATTATATTTTTTTCCCCCACTTGTTTTGCCAGCCATTATGCAACATGAAAGACACATCTTTGCAGTATCACGTCAATCAATCAAACTGTCAATCATTAGAACTGGTTTATTAATGCTTCACCTTTGGTTCTGACCCACAGGGCTTGCTATCTCGGGCCACTGCTGACACAGACCACTGATGTGAAATTAAGAGTTGTTAGGATGTCTGAATATTGAGAATTAAAGTGGTTTAAGATCTATGAAATCATTTTTGGTAAGCTCTCAGCTTTCTGTCTCTTGTACATTTAGTTGTGCGTTCACTGTCTCTCTCAGCCTCAATCTTTCAGTCATTCTTACAGTCTCGCATTGTTATGTAGAAATGTGTATTTTAAAGGCTGCTTGGATTTCAGAGCTCTATTAAAAGTTCAAAGCTGCAGTTTACTGCTGTAACAAGAGTTACTCTGATCCAAACACTCGGCTAATGAGAGAGAGCCAGCTGCACCCCCCACCTCCCACCCTGTGGCCTGTGGCTCTTATATTTGAATGTGCATTATTGTGCAGATTAAGGAACCGTTTTATAGATCTTAATCATTTTTTTTATTTCCGTCAATCTTTAAATAGATCTTTCCCCATGTCCTCCATCTGACTCTGTCTCTCTTCTGACCTACTGATAGACTGAAGTTCTTTTTGATAATGGGAAATCTTTGCCGGACTTCTCTCTCTTCCCCTATAGTCCCTAATCTGAAGCTGTTCAGAATCCTGTGTGTGTTGTGGTGGGGTTTCTCCAATAGTTTAACAGTATATTATTCCAGGACCTATCTATAACAAGATTGAATTATTGCTCTTCTGAACTCCAGAATGATACAAACAAACAAGTTAACACTTTTAAAGGGTCCTTGTGATTATTTGACAATGGTCCTGGAGGATGATAAGATGAGAAGAATGATCTGGCTGGCCACAATTCAGTGAGGAATGGAATTAAAGAAGCTGTTTTGAAATTCTCCGGCCCTGTAAACCTTTTTTATGTGATTATTAAATATAAAAATATCATGTTAGAGGGGAAAATACACATGTGAGGTCATCTGGGCTCAGAGGAATGGTCTTCTAGACTTCTCTTATGGACTGTGCCATTTTAATGTCAAAATGTATTTTACCAACTAAGGAGAGAGGTACATTTGCACTTTTGCTGTCTAGCAAAAGATTCAGTAGGAGTTATATTGATGTTTTTGTATAGTGACTGCTGTCCCTGACAAACAATATCTGAATGATATGAATGAACAATGAAAATAATTTAAATTAAAATCAATATTGAATATTTCGTTTAATGTTTTGTTATTTTTTGGAACTCAGTCAGGTGATACAAAGGACAATAAGCAATCAGCCGGTCATTATGGCAGAATAACGCTTTTAGGATGATACAAGGTCTTGATCACTCTGTTCTTTGTTGATTCGGTTCGGTCATTAAAGATTTTTTCCCCTTTTTTTGAAAGTGTTTTTTTTTTCCACAATTTTTATCATTATTTTTACATCAATTGTTATTATAGATAAATGTTTTTCCTACTAATTTGTTTGTTTATATATATACATATACATATCTCCTATCTGTGGTAATTACAAAGTTTTTTTGCATTATTTGACATTTTGCATTATTACTTCCATTTCTTTTTTTGTTACTCTTTAAATGTTTTATTTGTAGTAGTAGTAGTATTTAATTCAGAAATAAGAATCTTGTTTGTAAATATTAATTTATAATATTTAACCCCCTCCCCCCAGCATTTTTGGCAGATTGCAGGATTCTTTTTTCAGCCGTGTAACTTGCCATCCAAACTAAACCATCTACAATTATATTAAAGTTATTGTAAGAGTTTTATGTGGTGTCTTCAAAGAGTAACACTGGTAGTGTTTCCAAACTCTGTAAATGTACATTTTAAAGATCATTCATTGCCAAACCCTCCAAAGTGATGCCCTCTGTGCTCATTCACAAGCTAATGTAAGTTTCACTGCATTTCCTCCCCTTGCCTTGGCACAGTCAAAAACATTTAGTTCCTCCTATCTCGCTCACATTTAAACACTTTGGGTTTAGCCTAACTGAGCTGGCTCTACAGGGCAGCACATGCCTGTTCTTAAACCCAGACCTGCGTGAGCAACAGGAAACTTCCACAGCTGAGTCGAGCCAACACAGTGCTGCTCTGGGACATGGCGAGGCTTTAACCCAGACTCCCTGAGTCAAGATGGTGACCCTGCAGTAGAACTGAGCCTCTACTGGGGTCTCATTTAAACAGGTCCAGTGTTTTGTAATGGATCTGGGCGAAACATAGAGGATGAGCCGTGATATTTCTGCCCACAGATTGAAGGGAGAGGAATGGGAATGTGTGTATAATAACAGAGTCTAGGAGGGAGATTAATGTGTAGAGTTATTGGTGTAATGATTGAGTCGCGCTCTCTGGGTTTCAGCTTTCGAACCGATTAAAATAATGAAGTACCTATTTTCATCCAGGACACACTGGAGACCAAGTAGACAGAAAAATGGCCTGTGTGTGTTTGTACTTTGTGACTGGGGAGGTTGCAGGGAATAAGTGGCATATTTTAGACGGGTTGGCAGAGATATTTGGGTTGGTTTCTGGATGGTAAAAATATACTTAAGAAATGCTGAATAAATGTATCTGTTTACATGTGTGTTTGTAAATGTGAAAGAGAGAGTTAGTGGTGATATTATATTGAGTGTTTAATAATGGGAATTGTAGAAAATTTAATGATTCAGGTTCCTCTTAACAATTCCAGAATTTTAATGCTTCAGTTTAATGGTTCTTTTATTACTGAAAGTTGCCATTAAATGAAAATTCATGTTATCTAGTTTTTAAATGCATGTCATTTGTCTTCTTGTGAACAATTCATCTGTGCATATGTTTCTTTTTTTGACCTAGTAATTCTTAATCAAATTTTCCTTTTCATAACTCAGTCTTCTGGTAAAGTGACAAACGTCTTTTTTGGTGTGGAACATTTCCAGTTATTTAGTGCAGTATTTGGTGTTAATACGTTGCAGCCAGCCCAAGCCAGAGTAAGCATCACTATCAAACAAAACTAAGCCATATCAACAATCAGTCTGATTTGTTAAATATGCGTGTTTGGGATTCAGGAGTCGGACTACACGGGTTTCACAGTATGTTTTGGATTCACTAATAAGGACTGGCTCATAAGTCACTTGTAATTGGACTACATTTGCGCCCTCTGTTTTACATTGTAGATTGAGTAGCAGTGTTGTGGTTCTATTGAATAAATACTGCATTTTTGGTTGTATTTTAGTGTAGGTTACTGTCTGCAGCAGCAGAAGAATGCAAGTGCGAAAACTGTTAATGAAACCAAACATCATGTTATTCAAAAAAATGTAACTGGTTCTGAATGAAAGAGTGAAGCACGTGTGTGGTAAGAATGTTCTCCTGTGAGTAGACTAGTCAGGTGTTGACAGAAATGCCTTCTCCCCCAATACACATCTAGTAGTGTACCCATCCAAACCATGAGTTCTCCTTCATCTGGTCTTTGAACCATTAAGTGTCCGCTGACCCCTGGAAGCAGCCCCTCAAAAGAATGATTGACAGTTAGATGCTGGGGCTGAATTAAAAACAATTGGGGCCACAGAAGTTGAAAATCAATATGTTAAATATGATATATGATGGTTACTGTAACAGTCATTTAAAGATGAAGTGTGTATAATATATTTTTGGGATTAAAATAAAAAAAATGTCGATCCCATCTTAATATGGAAAGACAACTCTTAGCAAGCCATTTGTAGCGTGAGTTTACTATACATTTTAAACATTGTGGCTGTGTGTTGCTATCAAAGCATCCATTTTTGAACCGAGAACAATCCTTTAACCTGCTGTTTCCCAAAGGAACAACATCTATACCAATTCCCTTTTTATTTGATGCCATTCTCTCAAGTCTTCAAATGTCCTGAACTCAGTGTGGATGTTTTCACCAAAGCACACCGTGTGCGAGCACGTGGAGCATGGCCAACTTTGCTAAGCAGGAGTTTTAAATGGTCGAGGTGCAAATCTACTGCCCATGCGCCAAGCGGGTGTCAGTTTTTCCTTGGCTGACTCGCAGACTAGCAGATCAATAAAGTTAATTTAAAACATTCACACTCTGCCATCTGAAATCAACCATTTAATGGCTCTCTGTTCCAGTAAAACTGCAAAAAGGCCTTTCGGATTTACAGCAACAATAAGAGGGGGGATAAAACACCGAATGCAGTCGGAAAATGCGAGCATAAAAAGACAAAAGAGAGGAAACTCTGGCTCTTTGTTTTGTTTTCACGGCAGACCAAATGCTTTAAGACCTCATTATTGACGGTAAAGGAACAATCCAGATGAAATGTAGAAACACATGTCTCTTGATCTCTGTTTTGAGAAGAAGTAGTCCAAATGGAGGGACAAACCGTGCCATGGACAAAGTTTCAAAAATTAAGTTGTACGTTTGAAGGAGTATTTATGTTCCAAAAATACTCCTTCCGGTAGGTCACAAGTTTCGGAAAGTTTTTTTCGAGTATGGCTCTGTGTGATGTTAGATGGAGCGGAATTTCCTTATATGGGTCCTGAGGGCACGTCTGCCCGAAGAGCGCGCGCTCCCGTATAGCAGAGCACTGAGAGCACAGACTTCACTGATCAGAGTGAGAGCGTCGCAAAATGTCTCAAAAGGAGTGTGTTTTTGGTTGCCAGTGCAAGACAACCCTGCACAGATTACCAAAAGAAAAACAGCATTAAGGGACCAGTGGATGGAGTTTATTTTTACAGAGCATCAACGGAGTTGTGCAAGTGTTTGTGTTTGTTTCCTGCATTTCGAAGATGCATGTTTTACAAACAAGGCCCAGTTTGACGCCGGATTTGCGTATCGTTTATTTCTTAAGGATAATGCAATCCCAATGAAAAAGGGTCACGATCGTGTGTTGGAACCGCATGCGGTGAGTAAAACTGCTTCAAATATCTCTGTGTTGTTAACTTAGCTATCAGCATGTAAGCACATCAAGTAAACAACATGCGATGTTGTCATCAAACTGCACTTTCCACATGTACAGCTTAAAAAAAAGACGACAAAGTGGAACTTAGTCACTTTCCAAAACCGCTAAGCAAATATATACAGTTTCAGTACATACCACATAGAGATGTCATTGCTGATGCTGCTCTTGTTAAATTTCAGCCTCTGGATCTGATTCTGGATTATAAATATATGCCGAATCTGACTGTTAGCCATGGTTTGTTTTGGATGATGTTTTTTCCTCACGGTAATGTCACAGCTTCCACATGCTCTCAACGCAAAAGCCTACTGGCGCTCGTGATTCTTTAGCTCCGCCCACACGTCACGCCTCCAGTCGGTCGTGTTTTTCCGGGAAAAATCGGTACAGACTATCTTTCTCTTATGAATATAATAAAACTAAAGACTTTTTGGAGTTATGAAGGATGCAGTACTACTCTATAGGTACTCAAGATTAACAGGATATTGAGTGAAAATGAGCATTTCACCCCCCTTTAAGAAGACAGATAAAAATAAATAAACACATTTAATCTGAAAAGGAATATTCCAGATTCAATATGAGTTAAGCTAATTTTGCATTATTTTTGTAACCAACCCAGAACATTCTTTCAAGCATTGCTATGCAACTTAATGAAGCAGATGCCTCTGATCCATGCAAACTATCATAAAGCTTGAAGCTGTGCACCGACACACTCCATGTGTTCCCTTTTAGCAAAGTGAGTGCAAAAGCCCTGCGTGCTTTATCTGAACTTTTTCACTTTGAGCAAATACACCTGCGGTCAGCACATTAAAGACCTCCCATCTTTACAATGCTCTAATTGGCCCTTGCATTCATAAAACACTGTGAGAATGAATTACTTAACTACATGTTCATGCTTTTGGCGTCATCTGCTCTGGCCCTCAGTTGTTTCTAATTACATATGCGTTACTTTGAAATGATTTGTCTCTCTTCTAAAAAAGTGAAGTCATGTTCTAGACTCCTCTGGTTTTCCAGTGAACCTTCTAACATGAGTTGGCCGGAACAGGCACAGTTTGCAGTGATCGGCCTCTGGAGAAGACCCTACCTCCTGAAAATGCTTTTCATAATACTGAAGACCGCACGACATGCACCATAAACACTCGTTACACCATCCGTCAAACACAAAAAACACACACGCTCTCTCGTTCACACATATTCTCTATGGGACCTCAGGGAGACATGCATTCATCATCATCCGCAACAGGCCGGAGATAAGCCCATGCTAAGACACACTAGCCGATGACTTGTCACTGTTTATGAAGCAAAACCAAAGAACTTCCCGTTTTCACCGTGACAATTAAATTAGCTGAACGAGGGATGGAGGAGGAGGAGAGAGGGCTGAAAGATGGATGATATCATCTGCCTCCATCTCTCTCTTTTCACAGTGATGTCTTACTTTGGCTTTACATTAAGAGAAAATCCATTAAACAGCTGTGCCTGTTTTAGCGAGATCATGGTGGAGTGGATTTTTCAGAGATAGCATTACCAGCTCTCTTTATTTTATGTGTCAGCAGAAGAGAAGCAGCGTATCTTAACAAGCGAGCATGGAATCGATTAGATCTTGAGTCTTTCTCTGTTTCTTTTGCACCTTCCTCCTCTTTCACAACAATAAAATGTGACAATTTTCACTTTCCCCTCTGGTTCTTTTAATGCAATATTCCTCATGACTCCTTGCTGACAGCACACAACCCCCTCAGACGGACGTGTGTATTTTGGTTTGTCACTTAGTTCTTGCTAATTTGGTTTAATCTGAGAATCATTTGGCTATATAAAATTAAATCACATTATATATATATATATATATATATATATATATATATATATATATATATATATATATATATATAACATAACTACTAACTAGCATAACTACTGACAGTACGAAAGTCATTTGCTGCAATATGTAATCCTCATAACAGATTTTGACTGTCATTATTCTCTTATTTAATTCTGGGGTTTGTAGCACATGTTCAGACATTAGCTTTTTACCTAATAATGTTAAATGAGACACTTTGAGATAAGTCAAATTGAATCTGTAGTGCAGCCAGAGACAGGGAGTGGTGAAAGAAAGAGAGAGAAACAGGGAGGAACGAGAGCAACCCGAGCATCTGTTTCTTGTTAAGGTCCACCTCACTCAAGTTTTCAACATTGAGCTTCAAATCATCTGTTTCCCTCAGCTTCTCTGGTGAGACTGGTCAAATGAAAGAAATGAGGACATTGAGTCTCCAACTGTATTTAATAAATGATGGAGAACGGTAGAATGAATGAATGGCTAATTTATAACAGGTTTTGTTTATAAACATCAAGTCAAACGAAGTTAATTGTGGTTTTCTCTCTTTTTTTAAAATAAGAAAATTCCCATGTATTTTAGGAGTGTGTGAACTGATAAATCGATGTGTGTGCATGTGTGAGTGTGTGTGGTCTGAGATAGTGACTGGTTCTGTCATTCTGTGTAGGATGTTGCCTCGCCCCGTTTCCTCTTGTCCTATCATTCTCGATTTTGACCACACTACACCTCTTTAAAAATGAACTTAAACACACGTCGGTGAGGTATCTGGTGAAGATCAGCTTACGGCAAAAATAATATTATTTTATGGACAACTGAAAGAGTGAGAGATTTAATGCAGGATCACACATAGGAGAACAGAGATGATTTGGTTTTGCTCATTTATTTATAAAGTTTTGTGTGTGTGTGTGTGTGTGTGTGTGTGCAGCTCTGTAAAATCTCTTCAGACATCTTTGGCATATTAGAAGCTTATCATAATAAAATGTGTAATTTAATGGATTTGCAATAAAATTGTAATGAAGGTAGGTCTATGTGATAAATGTAAATGTAGAAACATTCTGAATAATTTGTATTGTTTTATTGTTTTATATTTTATGTTTAGTGTTAGTTCATACACAACACTTTTTTTAGACTTCAAACCCTACTTATTTTAATATTAAGCACAGACTTCTTTTTATTGAAACCAGACTATGTAGTTTTTCATCAGGCCAAAAAAACATGCAAATAATCTTTTGAAGGAGGGAGAATTGATTTGATTTGAATAGTTGCATATAAAATTATGATATTAGAAAAACTAAAAAAATACATAAGACTTTTTTCTAATGTAGTCTGTTGTTCTGGGAGGTAGACGATTGAATCTTATGTGTCACTGTAAGTTTGTTGCATTATGTTTTAACATTTATCGAGCATTAGAGTTATCTGCTTCAGATACTTCAAAAGAAACTATGCTGAACAACTTAAGACATCTGATTTAACACGCATCCAGCATCTGAGAAAGCAGGTTTCATTAAGCAAGTTCTTACTCTGCCAATAGTGCTGCCATTTGTTTCTTTGTGCCCTTTAGGTTCTCCTGGATGACCTATGACCTCAGCTCTCCACACCATTTGGTGCTGGTGTACTGGAGGTCTCAATGCTTGGACACACACAGGCTGTCTCTTGAAAAATATTTTACAGATGTATCCATATAAATATAATATTTTTGACAAGAGACATTGATAATCACAATTGTATTTTCCTGGAAATTGTCATTTCATAGCTCAGGAGTCTTGATGGGAATTATTAGTTATGTTTAATCAAAGTTTGTTTTTCTTAAAATAGACACAAATTAAGTGATTGTTTATGTACAGCACAAGTAAAAACATAAAGAAATCGAATTCGAAAATGTTGTTAAAAAGCACCAGGTTTGCTGTGTTTGTTTTTTAGGGTTGCAAAAGTAGGCATATATTAAATAATAATAATAACAAATAATAATAATAATTATTAGTAGTAGAAATATTTCTTTTTTATTACTACTCAATAAAAAGATTTAACAAAATAAGAAATATTTTAATATTTACTTATAAAATAAAATTAGTATTTAAGAAAATGTATATAATTATAATGTATATAGTGTAAATTTACATTACTAATATTTGTGGCTGTCTTCATTTCTTTATTTTCAAATGTTAAACCAAACTTTTACATTAAAACACACATCGTCTTTAAATAATTGTACTGTCTTATCATGATTTTTATTTAATTTAATTTATTTCATTAATCATACAGCCTCTATGTACATTAATATTATAGAAATATTATATAAATGTGGCCAACTCTTCAAATAGTTTAGTCTTGAAAGAATTAGTTGAGAAATATTTGAGTTCATACAGAGATCACTTTTTTAACAAACTAAAGACTCAAGTAAACATGAATCTCAGTTTACTTTTCAATTAGCTCTTATTGGAGAATCATTATTTTAAAGAAAATTCTTTTTTTATTTACAGCTGAGTTGATCAAGTGTGTGTTGATATCTGATATTGTGTGTTCACGTGTGTTTTTGTGCGTCCACTATGCGTTCAGACTCTGATGAGGGTCTGAGCTTGTGTGGTTGTGTTTTGGTGTGTGCGGTGGCAGGTGTGTAAGAGTGAATGGTGATCCGAAGAGAAAGACGAACATACAGACACACACATAAAGAGTAGCTTTGATATATTAAACCAGGGAAATCGGAGGGAGGTAAAGTCAAGCGTAGTGTTCACACACACACACACACACACACACACACACAAACTCGCACTCCAGCTCTGATCTGATTCTGTTGGATGTTTTTAGAGCTTACACTCACTTCCTTGTAAACATGCCCACGGCTCCTGTGGTGATAGCCGGCTTTGACACGCCGCCAGTAGAGGGCCTCACTGTATCTTCATGGAGACGGAGAACAGCGGGGCACACGCACATACGTGCACACACATGTGCATGCTCTCACACTCTTTCAACTTCACATATGGCCTCAATGTGTCCGTGTGATCGCCATGGATACAGAATGGGTCCCGTTATATGGCTCTATTGCTGCTACAGATATAAAATCAAATCCCATTAAGACACCTGGAGAGGGAGAGTGAGTGAGCGAGTAAGAGAGAGAGAGAGAGAGAGAGAAAGGCCAGGAGAACTGTAGGGCTCACCCCTGGCTGGTGCAGGTCCACTGAACACACAAAATCCACACATACTCACCCTCACCCAAAAAGTTTATGAGAAAGAGACTTACTGACAGTTTCACTATACAGAGTGAGGGAACGGCAGACCAAATGAAGCAAAGTACACAGAGGAGGGAGGCTACGGGAAAAGAAAGGCTGAAAAGGAGCTTGTTAATTTAAAGCAATTGCTCAGCCAACATTAATGCCATTCCAAACCTGAATGATGTTCTTTCTTGAACTGAATAGAGATGTTTAGTAGAATGTCCTTGCTGCTCTTGTCTATGCAACAAAGATTGACATTCATCAAGGGTTATAAAACTCCAAACAGAAATGTACTATAAAACTTTATTTCAAGATTTCTGGGATCATAATAGCTTTGTGTTAGGAAAAGATCAAAATGTATGTTATTTGCCAAGTTGATTTGAAATCTTCCTTCCATTATAGATCTCTCTCTATATAAATTATTTATTTTTCAAAGAGGGGTTTTGAAATGAACTGCGATTGAATAAACAATGACGTGAAATTGATGAATTTTTGTTAAAATTTAAAATAATTTAAATTACAATTATTAAAATTAAATAAAAAAATTAGATTTATGCATTTAGCAGACGCTTTTATCCAAAGCGACTTACAGTGCATTCAGGCTATCAATTCATGTATATTATTATTATTATATGGGCAAATTTTCCCAAAAAGTTTTTGTTTAGGAATGATTTCAAGCTTTATTTCCATTAACATTTTTAAAATACTTTCAAGGAATAGATATTTGAATTATAATTTCAGTAATAGATTAACTTAAAATAATTATTGTAAAAAAATGTATGTCTTTCCACAGGCTTTTTACGGATGGCATAAGTGCAATCTCATTCATGCCTCAACTGCTAATGTATTTCATTCATTAATATTTTTTATTATGAAGTATCTCAGTTCAAACGGAGTCAAACATTCTGGAATCAGGCTTAATTGATAACACTTTGTTTTTGATTCATTAAAACAAACTGGCTCTCAAGAATCTTTTGGAATCGGAGTCACCAGACTGCATCGGCCGTACTGTAGATTCAGCAGCAGGTTGCAACACCACTCAATAACTATTACAGGAAACACTGTCAGATTATTTCTACCAGTGTTTCATCCACATTTGCGGCCGCTTCCTGTTTCCCACAACTGTTGAGTTACACTGGTATAAATATTACTGATTGTAAATTCTAGGGACAAACTCATTGCATTCTTGTAAACCACATTATTTTTTAATTCAGTTCTATCTGAAGGAAGGAGCACATCTTACTTTTTTAAACCCTGATTTGAATTAATATTTTTTAAAAATGTATCTGAACATTAAGTCCAATGAGTTTCAGATGATCAAATAGATAAATTACGTTTTATGCAGTCTTGAGTTTTTCCACAGATCCAGATGACCGAGGTGTTGATGATGGATCATATTTGGCTCAGATTGCGTTCTCTGTCTCTCTAACACTCATTTTGTCCTCCTTTCTTTTCTTCCACCTTACACATACCCCTCCAGCAGCAGTTGTGGCTGTTAGACATATAGAGAAAATTCAGGGAAGTTGAAAATAAAAGGAAAAATGTGGAATAAAACGTGTGAGTGGAACCCTCTCCTAAGGGCAGGGTAAACCTCTGCTGGTTCTCAGATCACACAAAGCCTCTTGAACAACAGCAAAAGAATTGGTTTAAAATGCAGAAGGGAATGCCAGGCACTTGGACAAGTTTATATCATCATACCAATTGAATGATAAAATAAATGTAACGTATTTAAAGCAGGTGCATTTGATTTGTGGTGCTCAACATCAGGTGTTATTTTTAAATAAAATTAAAGTGAACCATCCTGACACATTGGCATTTGGAATCTTAAAATGTGATATTCTATTTCTACATGCTAGATAAGATGAATGAGATACTAACAGCAGCTCTCACATTTACAGGTGGGTGATTCGAGTGTAAGAGGTTAGGCCATGTTCACTCTCTCTCGGTTTTACACGCTCTCACAAACACACACACACACACACAGGCAATCTGTGGTTTCTCAGCAGGATGCAGAGATTATTTTATCACTGCAGGATTCCGGGACATTCCTGCTGGACTTCCGAGTGTTGGTGGGATAAAAGCATAAGCAAATCCCGCCGCTCTTACTTGGGTTTCACTCCCTGGGCAGCGCTTCTGTTTGGCCAACAGGCTGCGGGCCCCAGGCTGGTGATGAGAGCCAGGTTTTAAAGGCCTGAGTGTATTTATAGTCATTTCCCAACATTGCTGCATGACTCCAGCACAAATACATTACACATTTGCACTCCTAGAGCGCTGAACACGGACACAAACCCCACAATTTTACATACAAACTTCAGAGTGAAAAGATTAGGAGAAAAACTGCGCGGTGTTGTTTGTGATAGTGTGTTCCGTGGAGACAGGAAGAGGGTGAGACTGAAATGGTGAGAAATTCTGCAAACCTCGATGGGGTCCTACAAAAACAAAATGAAAGTTTAGGGCCCTCTGATCATTCTCCATTGACACATCAGCCCTTTTCAACTGGGTAAAGTGAGTCAGCTTCAAAGTAACAGAGCAGATGAATAGAAGCATAGAGAGTCAAACAGAACAACACTATACTTCACCTCTGACTCAATGATATTTACTTCTGTAATATGCAACACTCATCCAATTCAGGATAATTGAATTTCATATTATAGTTTAGTACATCGAATAATACAATGTTATATCACAGTCCATCCATATGCAGCTCTGATCAAATTCAGGAAAGTTGATTGTAGTGTGGGGCTCCTTAGCCATATCTTCCTATCATCAGCCTGTGAAACTGGAGATACATGATATTATCGTACTAAATTATTTACTTACTTTGTTTCATAGCCGGAGAGTGAACCAACTCCAGGGTAAGGCTAAAAGCAGCCTAATGTTAGTGTAATCTATCAACTACACATTATATATTTTTAGTCAAGTAGCATATGGATGTCATGCATGACTAAATTTGTATTTTTTTGGACTGTTTGAAATAGAAACA
Source organism: Carassius auratus (assembly GCF_003368295.1). Taxonomy (NCBI): domain Eukaryota; kingdom Metazoa; phylum Chordata; class Actinopteri; order Cypriniformes; family Cyprinidae; genus Carassius; species Carassius auratus. The sequence continues at coordinate 122,943 of NW_020525237.1, read as the reverse complement.
TTGTAAGTTACTAATTATAATGCTTATTTCCTCAGTTATTCAAACAGCAGCTAAAGAAAACGAGCAAAGAACATTTATATTATCAAAAAACATCCTCACTGACTTCAGTCTAGTGCGTTTATGCACTTTAAAAACACTCCTGTTATAATCAGTGAAGCTGTCTACACTGTATGATGAATACATTATTATCGTTTATCTGCACAACCCTAGTTTATTTCAATTCTATTCTATTCTATTGGTTTTAATTTTTTTTTTTTTTTTTTGGTATTGACTGTGATACATCAATGTTACTTACTATGACACATTGTGTGTTTTGTCAGTATAAGTATTATTGAATGATGAGTGAAATAAATAAATTTTTATTTTGGTTTAATAATTGGATTACGTTAATGAAAATAAATTAAAATGCTGGTACATACCTAAACATACCTTGTTCAATAAATTGTTTTAAATGTATTTATTACTGAAATTCTCATCATTGACGGTGGAATTGCATTTTGTTCCTAAAATTATTATTAATGGAATGGTCAAGGAAATGTAAATTTTTACATTGCTATTTTAGAACAACCCAAGCTTTACAGCCCATGCTTTAGACAGGAAATGTAAATGGATTAATTATGGGTTAAAAGTTAAACTCCCACACACAGAATATTCTGAAATGGATCGTCCAGACAAGAGCACTCTCCAAGTCTTTAACACACACACACACTCACACACACACACACACGCTCACACATAGAGCCGGTGGGGCCGGGATTGGTCAGAATGACACACTGTAAAATTTTACAGGTGCAGTGAGGCGGGTAATTGGTGTGTTAATTCGTCCACAAGCGATCAGTGCAGTCTAATGAAATTTCCACTGGTGTTCTCTTACATCCTGCAGGTCAGGAGGCAACTTCCTGTTTGGATAAGAAAAACTTTAAAGAGAGCGAAATAGGGGAGAGAGAAAAGGGCACACTTTGACTTTCAGCTGTGCTAGACTGGGCTGAGGGTAAAGGGGATGGATGGAATTTTAATTTGCCGCTACCCACCCGCATAACTACCTACGTACACACACACACTCACACACACACACACACACACACACACATGCTTCTTGGATCCCTGTCTGCAGGCGTTGAAAAGATCACAAAAGGAGAGTTTATGCAAATGTCTGGAAGAGCCACTGAGCATCTGACCAATTAATGTTGCAGGTGGATAAATGCACCTGAGGGCTTGACACGCACACTTCACTAAACCCCCCAAACATGCATAAAAACTGTTTTAGTTTTCAAGCTGAAATAGACTTGTCAGCAAATCACTCTCAGAAACCGTTTGTTTGTATGTGTCTGATCATCTGAGAGGAGTTGAGAAGCTCCTGTTGAGAAGACATATGTGTAAGAGCCTGACATTTGACCTTTGACCTTTGGATGGAATTCACACACACACACACACACACACACACTCATTCCAGCTGCTGATGAGAGATCATCGCCACTGTCACATTGCATGTCAAATCAATATGTGATACAAATGTCCTTTAAATCTCTATTATATATTATTGTTTATAATTGTTTGATACAATTGTTGTCAAAATATGCTATTTGAAAGGTAATTTTGTATTAATATAGGTAACACTTTGTAATTATAATTATGTTTTTTTTTTAGTTAAGTCATTAGGTATCATTAACTATGAACTACACTTCTATTCATTTTATAGAGTTTATCCATTTTTTTAATGAAGCATTATTAAAATCTGACAATAATGGTATAAAAATTTATTTATTGATTAAATGACTGATATAAAATATCATTTGTTTTTTAATTATCTTTTGTTAACGTTACTTAAGATATTATGTTTCATAAACTAACAATAAATGACATTTTTTTGTGCTGTTTTTAATCTAGTTTAATTCTATGTGTAATTTTAATCTATTTATTAATGAATTAATACTATCAATTATTTAATTGTACTAATTCAGAAATATTCAGGTACTTAATGTTTGTTCAAAATGCTTTTTATTTATACAACTTGAAATAGCAAAAACGTGTTAATAAGTATAAGGTAATATTCATCGGCATTTAATAAATGATTTAAATGTATGGCTCGTTATGTCATGATACACTCTGCTAAAAACTAATATTGGTCCTTATCGAGATGTGTTACCAAAATGTGTTATTGAAGCATAAGCTTATTAATATATTAGCTTATAAAAGCACCGTTCCCGTTTGCAGTTTGAGTATTTCTGTGAGGTTGTGTGTTTATTTGAATCTTGATACCGGTCTGTTTGTTCACGTTCAGGGTTGCTTTTGCCTTAAATCTATTTACAATATATGAGAGCACATATAATGTCCTGCTGTAATGGGTGATGTGACACTGCATTCAAGTGCTGAAAAGCTGTTATTTCTGTTCTGTCGATGAGGTCCTGTGATGTGCAGAGCAGACCATTCTTTCATGCTCAAACACACACAGTTAACTGCTACATTCAGTGACACTGACTTGCATGGAGTCCAAATTTACCAGATCAGCTTTCCCCTCTGGGAAGAAACTTTATAGGAGTGGTCACTTTTCCCTCTCTGTTTCCCTCTTGAAGAGGAACAGTCTACAAGAGAATGGATTTGATTTAAATATGATAGAGTTATCATGTGTGTGAAACAGTAATCAGGGAGATCTGACACACACCTCACTTCTGTCTTAAAGGCATGAAACTCTAATACATTCACATTCACTTATGAAAGGTTCTGCTGAACCTTTTGGTGAAATTATGCAGTGTTTGCAACGGGATTAATGATGTTCTTAATCGAGCTTAAATTTGTTACAAATTTTACTATATGACTTTCATACAGTTGGCTGCTTAAAGAGATAGTTCAGCTAAAATTGTAAGCCTAATCCTGTTATAATTTACTGTCCCTAATGTCATCCCAAACGTGTATTACTTTCTTTAATTATTTGAACACAAAAGTGTTCTTTTCCATTCAATTTTAATCACACAAATTAATGTTTGGCTTCAGATAATTGACATGAGACGCATATATACTTTTGTTGGTGCTTCTGCATCATGTATGAAGCTTGAAATGATCTGTCCCCATTAATAATAATTACACTTAAAAGAAACGGCAGCACTGTCTTATAAATTCCTTTTTTGCGTTCAAAACAAATGGGTTTGAAATTACATGATGGTGAATAAAAATGTCAGAAATATGAGTTGTGGATGAACTATAATAATAATAATAATAATATATATATATTTCTATATTTCTTTTTCTTTCTTTCTTTTTTTTTTACTAGCAATTTCTGAGTGAAAACTGTTAAAATCCTACACAACATTTTCTTGAATCTAATTGTCACAAATGCAACATATCAACTTATTTGTTTTAGTAATTAATGGTATGTAGTTATGTGTTTGGACACAAGAATGTAGGAAAATTATTGATAATTTATCTCTGTTTGTTTTGGGGACCAGCTTTTCCAGTTACCAGCAATGTGTCCATCTGACAGATAACTGAAGGTGAAAATTCCCATTGAAACACTAGGGGGAGCCAGGCACCATTGTCTCTGTCTCTTTGTCTTTTTCACAAATAGACTCTTGGTACAATAATGAAATGCTCTGTGGATTGGCATAATTACATTAATTTACATGTATTAAACCTAACTGTGCACTATACTGGAAAGAATTAGCTTATTTAACATAATAAGATGAATATTTCTTGGATATGGTTATTTTGGTTTAGCAATTTAAATAATTGAATTATGTAGCTTTATTACATTATATTTTGTATTTTTAAAGACATTAAGAAATTCAGTCATCTTATTACTGTCACAACTTACCACAGAGTTAATGAACATATGAGATTTTCAGTTTGCTTTGGGATTTAATGTATATAAAGCATTTCCTTTGCTTGGTTCTTTTGAACTTCATTAAATGTAGGCAGTCTAAAAAAAGACAGAAAGGACCATGAGGTTGCGTTTGAAGACAGACTGTTAAAAAGTTTGGGATATTTTTCACTGCGTTAGATTCAAAAACACCCCAAACCAAAATCCACATTCTACGGAAAGCTGTCAACGTGTAGAGAAATCAAACATTTGCAAAAAAAATGGAAACATAATCATGCTAATCAGAAAATCAGGACCAAAATGTCAATCAATTCTTTTTTTTTAAACTCTCTAAAAATGGTTCATTTCATCTAGTAATTGGAAGGACTGATTTTTTTCTAATTAGCTGTTTTTGGATAATGACTAATTACAGATTTACAGACTGTTTGCCGAATGCATATCACAGATTGAATGACCATCCAGCAATTCTGTTTTGTTTTTCTTTTTGTTCTGATCTGTCTTTTCACCCACTTATTTTGTTAATTCATCTTTTTCATGTTCTAAAATGCATGCACATTTTTAAAAGTCATGAATGAAAATAGCTTTCTGTACACTCATAATGTCCCTCTCTGCTAACGAACACATCAGAAATAGTGAACTAATTGGTCTGGGTTGGAGTTTAGGATCTAAAATGAATCAAATGCATTTCAATCCCTGTTTTGTAGAATATCACGTGGTTTTCAGTTGTTCAACATTGAAAATTGTTCTGGTTTGCCCCTTAATCTGGCCTCTCTCTCCTATATCTGGACAGAGCTGGGTATAAACTGGCCCGCAAAGGGCTGCAGGGCTGTTTGGACATGCTGTGTGTGTGTGTGTGTGCAGTGAAAGAAAGAGGAAGAGAGAGTGTGTATGTGTGTGTGGTGTGCAGATTTTTCAAAGCCACAGACTAAATAACAAATATTAGAGAGACAGGGTGAAACGCATACATACATATACATGCTCTGGTCTCTGGATGACTGACAATAGGCTATTTCTGGATGCTCAGTCTACATTCGTTTGGTTAACCATGGCAGAGATCACATAAGAACACATAAGCATCAGATTCAAGGGATAATCCACCCGAAAATTTAAATTCTGTTATCATTTACTCACCTTCATGTTGTTCCAAAACAGTACGAATATCATTCTTCTATCAAACTCAAAAGTTGAACACAAAAATTATGTTGCACATTTCCATGCAATTTAAAATAACCAGAGCTTTCAAGCATAAAAAAAGATTCAAAAGCAACACTAAGGCGTGTAGAAGTTGTACATTTGACTTCAGGTTTATACATTCTGTGTGTGGACCCCTTCAGTGAGTAGTTAAACCACTAAGATTGAACATTGAATCAGGGAGTTGAATGGATCTGTCTGATGTGAAAACGAATCATTCAGACCAGTGTGAACTGAATCACGCTATTCATTGAAAATATTAATTTGTTCACAAATTGGACATCTATAATTCTCTGAATCTAGGACAGATTTTCAGTGAATAACAACTTAAATGTTGGCCTATTGCTTACACAGTTGTATCGTATGGGTCCAGAAGATTTGTAATGAGGTATTGGGATGCTTTTATTATACTTTTTGATTGTTCTTTAATTGAACTCCCCAGTTTCTATTCTTTACAACTGTAGAAAGATGGGTGAACTAATCTTTTAAAGGTTAATATTTTTCCAGGCAACAGTTTTTTTCATTCCCCGTCGGATGCATGCATAGACACTGTCTCTTCTCTTTATCTCTTTCTCACTGTTTGTGATAGTGAAGTGTGTTATACGACTCCTTTGCAAATATGGGCAGGCTGCAGTGGGCCAGCAGGGTCTGGTTTATTGAGGGGAAGAGACCAGTCATGTGCACACACGATGGAAAATATGAGAACATTTCTGAGCTGCTGACTTTATGGGGAGGGTATTGATGAGATACTTGCAGACAGCATTATAAATACAGAAAACAATCAATTGCTTTCTCTACTAAAGTAGAGAATATAACAGTAGTGCCTCTCAGTCAGTTTTGCTTCAGAACCCATTTTTGCCCAGGAATTTGAATGGTGACAAAACTCAGCATCAAATTGTTTATCATACAAACAGAAGTGTCTTTAATATATACTTGCATTTTTTATTTTATTAATTATTAGATTGGATAATAAAACAAATAGTCACTCCAGACAGTAATTAAACTTTTTCAGGAGTTAGTAATAAGACAATAAATCATTTTCCCCTTTCTTTTTTATATCTTTTACAGCTATGCAAGAAATCAAGAACAGCTTTATTCAGAGGAAACGTAAGATGCTCCCTCGAACAGAGTAAAGAGACTTCAGTGAATTAGTTGTAGAGTTTATAAACTCTTTCTCTGAAATGTATATGTAAGATCCACTAATAGCATCAGCGTCCCCCTGTGCTCAAAGTATTGGATCAGACTGGATGTTAGAGGATTGTTTCTGTCTCCAGGCAGCAGAGGGGAATGTTGTAATACTGATAATGGTAATCTGGTGAGTGCATTGAGGGTAATTGTAGATGATTTGCAGATGACAAAAAGAAAGAAGAAAAAAATTATGTTGAAACCAGCCCAGGCCAAATGATGTCATTTCTGGGCTTTAATCTTGTTTTGCTGTAGAAGGGTGAATTCTCTGGAAGATCTGAATACTTTTAAACTTCACTGGCACCTTTGTTCCTGTCGCAAACACACGCTCCCAAATTCTCCTTTCCTTTTAAAATAGATATGATAAAGATTATGAAATGTATTGTGCATTTTTGTTTGAAGGTGTGTGTGGTCTTTTCTGGTATGACTGAGATGGTAAAGCCTTCAGAGGAGAGTGACAGTGGGTGACACTCTCTTCAGGGGGCTGAAGGGTGATACAAGATCAGCCCTAATTAGCTACGTAATGGATTTCACACCCTCCAGCATGCACACATAAACTCACACACCACCTAGTGCTTGCATACTTTTATAAAGTTTGTGATTTTGTCTGAGGGACAGAGAACTTTTTTATCACAATTATTCTTGTTAATCTTATGTGTGTAAATAAAGTGAAGTCGAAAAGTCTAAGATCTTCCTTGTCACTGAAGCCTTGTGGCTTTCTTAGTTGTGGACACTTAATATTTGGTAATATTATCAGCTTGATTGCACAGACAATACTGGATAAAAACTTTATTTGAGCTGGATGATGATATCTCTGTTTTCTCCAGAGCTGCTTTATAGATCACTAAAACTCCTTCCATAATTGATTAACTTTACACAGTTATTAAACTGAACTGAAACAACAGTTAACTGACTTTAACTGAAAAAATGTACTGTTTATTATTGTCCTATTTTGAGAGCTACTTTTCAGCAGAACTGATACTTGTTTCTATCATTGAACCATTATTTTCCTTTTTTACATGTAAAGCTGCATTGACACAGTCTCTATTGAATTAAGTATTATATAAATAAAGCTGACTTGATTTCAGTTAAAAATTCATCCTCTAAAAAATAAAATAAAACACATTATGAGCATATTAGCTTTATAAAATATAATCATGTGTACTTCAATGAAACAAAAGTGATCTGACCTTTGACCCAGAAATACTTCAATGTAATATTACTCATATTATTTATTTTATGTTAACCTTTTATACAAATAAAGATTACATATTTTCAAAACCGTGGCCACAGGCTTCTGGACCCACAGTATGTTTGAAAGGCCTATGCATAAACTCTACCGGTCAAAAGTTTGGAATAATTACAATATTTTAATTCTGATTTGGTGCTAAATTATCTTCAGTTATTATTGGTGCTTAATTATCAATAATGATTCTTATTATCAATGCTGAAAAACCATTTTTACTTAACTTTTTTTTTTTTTTTTTTTTTTTTGGAAACCATGATACTCGGATTATTGATGAGAAAAGTTCTAGGGGTGTGCACAGATAGTCGAAAATTCAAATCAAACTAACTATGCACTGGGTGGCGCTGTGAAACGTGTCAACAAATTGATTGTAGGCTATTTGATCACAGAATGCTTGGAATTACTATGATCTAAATGATCTTACTACATAATTTTGATCAAATGACTCAGAGTGAAAATCCACTCTTAATATCACAACCACAATGAGAAATCACATGAAATCCAAACACCAGTCCACTGCGGAAAGACAGCTGTCCAGCCATCGGCGATTCAGCACTTTCAGGACCGGAGGTGAGCTGTAGCTCGCGCGACCCGAGAAGGAATGCTGATCATCATCTGATAGCCACGTAATGGAGAGACATTTGCTTTCTTTAAGTTTCCTCGAGTCGAGAGAGAGAGTTCTTTAAGACAGAAAACACAAAGGGCTGTATGAAACTTTGCTTGATTTTATTTATTTTTTTGCATACGTTTTCAGCTAAACATCGTCCGTTAAAAATAACCATTTCAATAATCAAAAATAATATTTTTTATGAGCCCAAATATTCAAATACAATATTTGTATTTCTTTAAATTTACATTTGGAAACTGTTTAAAATAACATTTTTTAAGCATTTTGATAATTCCACACTTTTGACCTGTAGTGTATATGTATTAATGTATTCATTTTTTTACTTTTGAGTATTATACTATCAAATCCTGTTTTGCCAGCACAAATTTATCATTAATTATGCTAATAATCTATCTTTAGACTCCAAAACTTTGTAGAAAACTTCTAACCATCTCAAAGGAAGTTTGCTTTGTAAAGGCCATCTTTGCTCTCACAAGGTGATTGAGAGATAGATATAACACACGTGCTTACTGTGTGTCATTTTTAGGTTTCTCTTTTCACTGCATGTAGTACTGTATGGTTAAGTTGGTGCATGATATTTTTCACTAATGAAATCCATAATAAGCCTCTCTTTATGGCACATTTCTGTTGTCTTTATGTGGTTGCAGTTCCACTTTATAATCTGTCTGGTTATTTTGAAGTATAAACTTGGTAACACAGGCATTGTGCCATTAACAAATGTCGCCTCTCTCCCTCTCTCTCTAGTTTAGAATAGAAAAACGCTAACGTGTCAAAAGAAGTATTTTCCCTGCGGATGCAATTAAAATCACAATAAGGGAAATACAGGCTTTGTGCAGTTCCAAAACAGCAATGTGTGCATCTGCCTCTGTGTGTGTGTGTATTGATAAAGAACATTTACATATAAAAATACTTTCCACGGTTTTAAAAATGACCCAATCAGATGTGTTTCCATTGTAATACCTCAGAAGAGAGTGTCTTGAAATAAGTATTTTGGAGGGAAAAAAAGAATCAAAGAAACATCCACACAAGTCACATTTCTATCTACCTTTATTCATGCTATATTATTATTATTATTATTATTATTATAAAGTTAGTAATTCTTTCACCATAGCTTTAAAATGTTATTGACAATTCCAGATATCAAATTTTGCATGCTGTGATTACAGGTATCAATAGAGTTTAGAATCACTTCATCTGGCATGATGCATAATGCATAGCATTTATCACTTTCTAGACATTTTTAGAAGACTCCACCAGCATATCTATACAATTCACTGCAGTTTCCTTCAGAAATTGACAGAATAAATACCAACAATGTTTATTCATTTTCATAAATTGTTTACCGGGGCAGATTTCTAATGTTATTATGAGCTCAACACACTTTTACTGCAGTGCATGATTTGTAATGCATTTTGATGTTTGCATGTAATAACAAATACATCATTGTAGGCTATTTGTGATATGGAGCACTGGATAGGTGTCTGATGATACACGTGTCAAGATAAAACAGCTGAAAGACTTGCAGATTTACTTCAGCTAATGCATTATCTCACATTTTGTGTTGGGATTAGTGGTGGTCTGTTATTTTCAAACGCGATAGAGCATTAACCCCTCTTAATGCCTCTCATCAGACATGCCCAATGTAATGAAAAATGGTCAGATTGAACACTGTACAGTACAGTACACTGTAAAAAGTGATCATCTTTGTAATATTTTCATATTGATAGCTGCATTCTTCTGAATGTGTGTTTGTGACAGAAACCAGCAGTGCAATGATATGGATGCAGTCTCATTTTGTGTGTTTGTGATAATGGGTAACATCTCCTGGCATCCCATCACATAAAGATAAAATAAGGGTGACATATGTTTCAGGGCTGTCTGGAGACATTCAAGTGCAGAGTTATCGCACACAGAGTCAGAGTGACGGGGCTGATAGCATGATGTGAGTGCTGCTTCCATGGAGCAAAGATGATACGCTGCTCTTTACGTCTGATGTGTCTTGAGACACTCGCATCGGTGTGTGTGTGTTAATGTGGTTCTTGACCTCACAGTCAGACTCATAATTGTGTTTAAGTGTGTGTGTAATTTGCGATTTTTGCTGAAAGACACAAGAGGGTTTAGAGTGACTGAGGAAGGAGCTCCTTTGTCTCTGTGTGACCGGGAGAAGGAGTATAGAATGGTTGGAATTCTGGCATTAATACCCTCATTTTAATGAATAATGTCAATGCTGTTGAACATTTTTAATCTGGACTAGATGCAAATTTAGCTTAAGGTGAAAGGACAAGCACCTGTGGACATGGCAAAAATGGTGGCAAATGATCAAACAAAAAGAGCGAAATTTATTATTTGTAGTAGTATTATTAATATTATAGAAGTGACTACGTTTGGCAGTATTGTTTCATTCTGTTTCCTAAAGACTAATTGTTTTGTCATTTCAATCGTCATACAGTTTTGTTGAAAAATCCTGGACTGTATATATGCTTTGCAAGTGTATCATCATATTTGGGAGTCTGTGGCAGCATATATGAAAACCCCATATATGATGGAGACATGAAAATGTTCTTCATAACAACAATGGCCTAACTGAGTGGTTTGTGGAGGTCATTTCATTTTTCTTGCTTTTGCTCATTTTCTTCATGGTTTTCACAGTCTGCAAATGCTTTGCCAAGTGAGAAGTCAATATGAGCCGAAAAATTACATAAAACAGAGCGAGACAGAGAGAGAGAGAGAGCAAGCAAGTGAGTGAGAGTCAAAGACCACCTCTTTGTTTCTTGATAGCTTTCACAGATGTTAAACACCAACCGCTCACTCTGAACTCTTTATTAGCGCCTGATGCCTTTTAGAACATGAGCATGAAAACAGCTCTCACACACTTTCCTCTCTCTCTTTCTCTGTCACTGTCTTTCCATTCATCCTTTGGCTTTTTCTTTCACACAAACCCACAAATGGCCATATTTACTCTGCCTAAGGTACTCATAGAGTGACTGTGTGTGAATGTGTTCAATACTGTGCCATGTTTCCCTCTTCAGAGAGTCAGATTAAAACATGCTATGTTATTTGCTTTCCTCTTAAAGTGTATGTCTGGGTGACATCTTCTTGCTTAATTTATTTAGTCTTAAAATAATGAATTCCATTATGTTGGATTCAGACTTACAGTGGGTAATGATGTTTTTCATGTATGTAATTGTCTGTGTGTGTGAGTGTTTGTGGCTCTTATGAAGCTGAACTAATGCGGCTCTGTTGTAAATCACACTAATAAGGCCACAGCTGATCACACACACACTCCTTCTTCTCTCTTTCCTCATCCCTCGTTCTCCCTCTCCCCCTTTCCTATCCTCCGTCGGCCAATAAATAACCTCCGGCCTGGCTGTGGACATAACGCTCTCACTACAAAGATTCGCCATCCCATATTTTCTGCATAACGATGTCTGAAAAGGTAGGAGGGACTGTTGCCATCAGCAAATTAAATGCCATAAATGTGATTCATGAAGGAATGAAGGCGTCAGATTATTCTTCCATCTTATTGCTCTATCACTGACTCCTGTTTTTGTTCTGTGCTTTTTTCTTACTTGATACCAATTATCTTTCGCAAGTGTTTTGCTCAGAGTTCCTTTGGTATTCCCTGAGGCCCTGCCCACATTTGGCACGTTGCCATGGGGGCAACTGTCTTAGAGAATGTTCTCATGTCTCATGATGTCATAAATTATCACCACCGCTTCCCTCTCCACTTATCAGAGGAAGATAGAGATGTCTTCCCTGCAGACAGATGGGGAGGGAAGGAAGTTAGAAATAGACAGAAAGAAAGGATGGGAGTACATGGTCTGGTGTGTGTATTTGCTGTGAAACTGTGATACAACTTATTCTCTCTCAGAAACTCCTCTCAAATACTGAAAGTCAGTGCGGAATCCTCAAAGAATATCTGTTAATCATATCTTAAGCCCTCTTGATTTTTATTGTACTGCTAGAGCTTACAATCAGAAACAGATTGCTACTCTGTTGCAGTTTCTCTACCAATGGTTATTTAAATAAGTTGGTGAATGGTCAGGCAACGTCAATCATTATATACACACATGCCACTCTAAAACCCATTGCCAAGGTGCATATAAGTATGTTTTTGTTTTTTTGCAACTTTAAAAATTGTTAAATAGTTTGTCTTTGATCTAATATTAAAGCAATATGTTTGACCTTTGCTTGTGTTTATGTAAGTTCAATGGGAGTTGCAAAATGTAAATCTGAATGTGTTTATTGTTGGGTGCATGTGGTTTATGTACATGTGTGCTGTACTTCTGAATATCCATATGGACTTATATGCATTATGCTTTAGCTAATAAATCTCAGGACATTAATGTTGTGCTAATCCAGGTGCTTTCAAACAAGGAACCATTGCATTTCTCTCCAGTCATGACCTTCCTATCTCATCTTCATTAAGTCTTAACTGCTTAACTGCTTAACTTATGCTTAACTGGTCATCAGTGGTCATAAATGTGCTGTTGATTTGGTTACTTCCTGAGACAATGGCAGAATTGTTTTATGTGCCATTCAATTAGCAGCTGCTGCTGGGCTGCTCCATCTGGAGCTCTTTATGCTGAAAGACTGATGAGGAGAGAGAGAAGTGCAAAGCCAAAACCTCCGCTGATGGAGGACCAAATGACAGGGAGAACTGTGGCGTCCCCAAAATCCTGAGCCCAAACAGAGGGAAGGAGAGAGAAAGTCTCTTTACATTTCAAGAGTCCTTCAGGTGCCTGTCAAGCCTGCAACGCAGAATGAAGTAATTCATTAAATCAATGCTAAATTTAATTGGTATCCATAATTGCAAATCGACACAAAGAAGTCACATTTTGTCACAGACATGTTTGTAACCTTATTTGAATTTAATATACTATAAGTATTTTAATTCCATATCCAAAACATAGGTTTCAGAACTATTGGCGCTCTCAGAAGAATATTTAAAGACCAAACAAAGTGGCGGCTGTTATGAAATCCTATGCTTTACAGTTGGTTTCCGTTTCCAAGAACTGTATCGCTGCCTTTCTCCAATTGTACTTTCCCTTGTGTATAAGTATGAGTTTGCACACATGTAAAATACCTTTGTCCATCACCATGGGTAAAACCGCAGAGCTTTCAGCCGAAAAGTGACAGATGATTGTTGAACTGCTCAGATCAAGTAACAGATATAAAAGAATACATAAACAGTTGAAAATGCCGCTAAGCACAAAGGGTAAAATCAAAAGCTTTCAGAAGTCTGGAACAACTGCTAATTTTCCAGAAAATTATGTGCGGGGATTTTGCTCCCACACTGAGTGAGGAACATGATGAGATGCGTAGAGGAATCCAGGGGTCAGAATTCCACACTTGAAAATCAGCTGTTTGATGACACAGCATTGTCAACAAGCGCTTAGGAAAGGATGCACAGATTAACCATTTCTGAGCACAGAACATAAACTGCAGCGTCTGAACTTTTCTGGGAGTTATATTTCAACTTATGTCAATTGTGTCTTGTGGTTAGATGAGACCAAAATTGATCTTTTTGTCCATATACAATGTCATTATTTTTGGTGTCAAAGAAAAATACATGCAAGGAAAAGCACCTGACACACGCAATAAAGTATTGTGGTGGATCTGACACATTTGATGTTGTTTGGATAGTATTTTTATTATTATGTTAACCTTGTGTGTTACCCTGATGGTGTTTTTTTTGCCCTTTCGTGGATAAAACTCCACTCTTCTATTCACGTCATTAGTCTCTGTTCATGGAAAGGACACTTTTGATGAATTTTAAGTCATGTTTAAGACATCTGTTTTACCACTTGTTCTATTATGGTGGTTATCATTATATTTTGTAGTACAACTTAGGTTTAAGTAGTTCAGATATGTTAAATTAACATTAAATATTATAATAATATATATGGTTGCGACCTGTAAAATATACAGCCTCCAAAACGACTTCCCATAATGCCGTGAACAGTATAATTGTATTTATTTATTTATTTTTTTACCACGGCTGGCCAAAACCTGGCTGCTTCTGCCAGGAGGTTCAGACTTGGCCTCAGTTTGGTCCTTTCAACAAGATTATGTCACAGAAATGGTTTCTAAGAACATTAAATAAAGTTTTATAAAGGACACCCAGTCTTGGGATTTGAATCTCATTTAAAACACAGGATTTGTTTTTCTTCAGTAGTTGACTCCATAAATATTGGTGCTGTTATTGTTGAAGAGAACAAGCTCCTAGTTCCTCGTTCTTCAGAGTGTCATGTCTCATAGTAGCTAGCAATGGTGTTTTCTGGATATCTGTATTTAGTGTATGTCTAATATAGCACTTTGCTTTCAGGATATAGGGTTGAATTTTACACTCATCAGACCACAAAGTTTTCTTCTAAAGCATTTCAGGTTTTGTCAATTAGCTTCTAACAAGCTCCAGGCATTACTAAATATTGGTTGTTCTTTGAAGTGGTTCGCTTTCAGCCGTTCTCTAAAAGAGGCTGAATATGCTGGAGAGATTGGTGATGTCAGAACATTTTGTTTTCCATTTTAGCCACGCAGTTTAAGTTGAGAGATCTTGTATAGCCTCAGTGATATCTTTTGTGCAATTTGAACACAAGCGTGTGTAAAATTAACAACAATAATGCATTAGTGTGTTTATGTCATCTTATATTATAAACATTTCACCCAATTTAAAGGCATTCATGTTTATCAGTTAAATACACTTCAGATACAGTGTATGGTTAATATATTTCTGAGTCTGTTAATTTGTGAATTATAGAAATTTGCTTTATGTGTTATGTAAACTGCTGAATAAAGGGTGCTAATAATTCTTCATTTTCTATTCCACTGTCAATAATGTTAGTTAAATTTACACTGTGGTCAAATATTGCTTGTTTTTTAGTTGTTTGCACTTTGAGAATATTAGTGGTGCAGGTCAGAAATAGTCTCATTGTAAGAGACAGATCTTATAGTGGGTACATTTGAATGTTTTTGCACAATGAAAACAAAGCTGTTTCCAGTTTGTAGTTGTTTGGTTCCATTGGTGACTAGGACTACCATAAAATTGGCTACTTGAACTGTCTGATTGATGAAGTGCGGTTGCTACCCAAAATCAAATGATATGTTTTAGGTGGTGGGTAATTAGCATAAAAACGACCTAGCTGTGCAAATATAAACTTAAAATGCTTATTTTCCTTGAATTTGAAGTCTCTTGAATATAAAACGTGATTGTAGGATGAAACCTTGACCTGTTTTGCAGAGCAAGGTCTGATTTTGTTTGTTTTTTTAGGTTGTTGATGTATGACCGAATCCTTTTAGACAAGACATCAATCCTGTTTTTAGATCAACATTATCATCTTTTATGGCAACATTCCTGATCTCTCAACTTCCATACACACATAAACAATGCCGACACAAACTTATAGTTTGTTTATGATGTTCATGTATAAAACTATTTCCCTTTGGATTAATGTGTCGTTTTCTATGTTTTTTGTCTAAAGGGAATTATTGGAGTGTGGTAGTCCTACTGGTTTTCAGTCTTCTTGAGGCTTGACTATGTGTGTTTGTGTGAAGATGGTCTCTCTTGATAATTCCCGGGTGGAATGTGTGAGCAGACGCTGTCATCACTCGTTGCCGTGGCACCTCCTCATGGCAGTGTTTTCCTTAGCGATAGCATTATTTTGACTAGTCCGGAGTTTTTGAGATGGATGAAGGAATGGCAGGAAAGACATATGAAGGGAGAGACTAGAGGGAGGCTCTGTTTTCCTCTCTGTGAACGTGTGATAGGAGGTGAGACTGATGACAGATAGAGCAAACAGAGTGTATGAAGAACAAGAGAGAGAAAGTGAACAATGAGAATTTGAGTTTCAAAAAGAATGTGAATGCAAGGGACTTTATGATATTAAAAGGGATAGTTCACCCAAAAATCACCGTTTACGTAGTATATAGAGATTTGGACTTAAGCACATAATGTTATTCTGATATATAAGAATGTTTATTGTTACAGGTGTTGTGAGATAATAGCAAGCACAACACATTTCCTGTTTAAATTGCAATATTATGAACATATACAGTATAATACACATTTATAATTAATATTGAATCATTTACAGAACATACTGAAAACCATTAATCCAGTATTCAGAGTCACATGATCCTTCAGAAGTCATTCTGATATATTTAATGTTGAAAACAGTTGTGATTAATATTTTTCTTCTGGATTATATAATAATTTCAAAAGAACAATTGTTACTTATCTATTATTTATTTAGAATAGAAGTCTTTTGTAACATAATAAATATCTTTACAGTCATTTAAATGAACAATATGTACGTTTTTGCCACTGGAGGTTTCATTTTCAAAACAATAACAAAGGCCAAGCTTGATGACGCTAAGAAGGAGAGTTTTGTTTTCACCTTGGAATTCATGAGTCATGTTCACAGATGAGATAATGAATTCATTTGTATTACCTGTACGTTTGATCACACTATTTTATGTCATCGTAATGAATTAGCAGCAAGGAACGTGAAATTTAATGTTGTTGAAAGTGAAAAAAAAAAAAAAAAAAAGTGAAAGTGACGTACAGCCAAGTATGGTGACCCATACTCAGAATTCATGCTCTGCATTTAACCCATCCAAAGTGCACACACACACGGAGCAGTGGGCAGCCATTTATGCTGCGGTGCACAGGGAGCAGTTGGGGGTTCAGTGCCTTGCTCAGGGGCACCACAGTTGTGGTATTGCTGACCCAAAACTGGAACCCACAACCTTAGGGTTAGGAGTCATACTCTCTAACCAGTAGGCCACGATTTCCCCGTTACGTATTAGCCCGTTACTGACAATATTGTCCGCTGGTGTGAAGTATAAAATAGTTATACTTTATAGTTGTTATTGGAATTTCTCTGGATTTTTTTGGAAAATGTAAGTACACAACTGCATGAAAAAAAATGTACATGTGTTTTTTTGGATATTTTGTTGTAAGAAAATCTTACATATTGTGCCTTTAATGCATTTCTGCCAAATAAAAGTCTTAATTTATTTGTTTTTTAAATTTTACTGACCTCATATCTTTGAATTGTAGTGCATACATGTAATAATTTGTTTAAGACTCTAATTTGTCTTTTTTTTTACATTGTAGTGTCTTGAATGACCTGTGTCAAGCATGAGCAGTAAAGTTCACACATTGTTATTGTTAATTTATATTATAAACACGTTCGCATAATGTGAATGTAATATGGACACATTGACAATAATTGCTGCTTACTGACTAGAGATGTCCTGTAAACAACAAAATTAACTCATAATTCTTGTATAAACAAATCTAACAATGATTCAAAGATATTTCTGCTTAAACAATATTCTGGATGTTACCAGGCCAATTTTTGGATGGTCGTGAAACATCCAGAAGCTGGCCTGACAGAGCAACTTTTTGTCATACAGCAAGAATATTAGGAATGATGATAATGTTTTTTTTTTATTTTATTTTTTTTATCTAACCTCTTAAAAATAAAGGATCTTTATTGCATCAATGGTTCCAACATCCAAGGAGCCTTTCCATTCCACAAAAGGTTCTGTCAGTCTAGCACTAACTTATCTCTGAAGAGTTATGAGTTACGTGCCATACCTAAATACTTTTTCAGAAATTGTAAATGATCAAAATACCACAACCCACTGCTCATGGCCTGACCTTTAACCTTTGACCTCAGAGCTGACCATGAGGTGTCAGCCCTTTCCCGTGGTTTCTTCACTTAAACATAGTGGACTACATTAAACACACAAACACACTCCTAAAGAGCCATGTTTCATGTTTTTAACATGTTTGATCGTGAGCGTTCAGTTATAATTATTGCTGACGCTGCCATTTTTAAACCAGCTTGAGGAACTGAAGTATGTTAAGTTTCTCTGATGTGTTCTGTACGTGTGTATTTTAAGTATTCTTTTCCTCTATAGATTAAATTAGCTACTCTAGCCATGCAGGGTCTGCGTAGTTAAAACTCTAAGTTTGGTTGAGGGCATCTAAAAACTGCCTGATTGTAAATATCTTCCACCACAGTGCTCAGATCTGCTGTAATGACACGATGTAGGCCTGTGTGGTAACAATACAGTGCAAGCCTCACAATCTGTCATTACGCTTTATAAAGGACACAGACATGTGGCTCTTTATGGACAAACCTCAGAGTCAATCAAACATCCCCTTCTGTTGGCACTGGACAATAGCATTATAAATAGTTGAGAATACACAAGAATTACATGAAAAGCCAAATTGCATAAAATATAGGGATTATCTTCAGATTATATATCTTGAATGAAGTTTACATTTCTTTCTTTAACCGTTGGCAGATCCATTTATCCCCTTGTTTTAAGCTAAAATCAAATAGAATTTTATGTTTATGATTTATGTTTGAAACCAGAAATAAAAGTTGATTCAGTGGTTGATTCAGGATATAGCAGTTTTACTTAACTAATTTAGACAAGGCAATGAAAATAACAAAGTCATCAAAATAAATCCATCACATGTCCCCTTTTATACATATGTATGCATAAATATATACGACACATCACAAATCTCAACTGCTTGTCTTTATTTAATTACAAAATGTAATGATTATTGTCCAGCTCTTTACATAAAGTTGGATATATAAGTATGTTCAGCTTTATCCACATACAGGATACTTGCGTAGCTCAATATATTCTAAGTAACATAATTCAGTGGCTTGACTGATCGCAAAATGTAAAATATATCATCACCTATCTCTTAAATGCATGGCGATATTAAGATTTTAATAACATCAACCTCATGATTTTCTGTAAAGCTGCTTTGAAACAATATGTATTGTGAAAAGTGTTTTACAAAAAAATATGACTTATATAGACATATAGAACATACCAACTTTACTAACAAAAGGCAGATAAAAAGGATGCCAGTCCATCTCTGGACTTAGCAATTTGTTGTTTTTGTCAGTTACTCAACAAAACCTTCCAAAAGGCTCTGGTTTATAATCTTAGTAATGCTATGAACAAAAATCCTGGGTTGTTAGATATAACCCGGTTTCTAGAGAATTGAGAAAGAGTGGGAGAGCAAATGAGATATTGTGATAAGAAGGGGCAAAGGGGCAAGGCGAATGAGAGAGTGGGCTGTGTGATTTGTGGCTAGTAATAAAGGTGGTGTTTGTGGTGTGTTGTTTTAGTGTGACAGAGCAGAGCTGGTTAAACCCCCACTACAGGAATCCACTACTCACACTGTATCTTTAATGCATGTAATGTGTACAATGCAGATGTCTCTTTAAAAAAAGAGAGGACCAGCAACAGGTAAGATGGGAGCTGTTGCATCAGGTGTAAATAAAATTTGGGTGATGTACAGGCTGATACTAACACTGACAGAGGTCGCACACAGGCCACACACGACGCACAAGCTCCTTGTTAACACGTCTGTCTGCAGAGATGTGGTGTCAAAGGCACCCAAAGAAACAAGAGAGCAAACTTTCACTTCAGCAGATGAAAACATTAAGCATTCATATTCTACACTTATACACTCATAGAAAAAAAGATACCAAAGCTGTCAATGGAAGGACTAAAATGCACAATGTGGGTACTAATATGTGCTTTTTTGTTAGGTATTAATATGTATATTTAATTATTAATATGCATGGGTAAATAAGGTACAAAAGTATATTTGAAAGGTTTCACATGGAATCATAAATAATTTTTAATCAGTGTTTTTTTTCTTCAGTAATCTATCTAAACATCCTTAATACGTTTACACAATAAACCAAACTGCATAAGATTAAATATGTTTTTCAGAAAATATATGTTAAATAAAAAAAAAATCTTTCTTTACCGTTGGTAAATAGATTTCTGCTCTTGTTTTCAAAAACTAACAAAATTTAGAGGCAAGTATTATATTTAAAACTGGAAATAAACTTCAAAGCCCAGTTTTACTTGGGTAATTTAGACTAGTTAGAAAATAATAATGAAATTGTCAATGCCAAAAATAACAGTGTAACGAAATGTTAAAATGTTTAAAATGCCAATAATGTTGACTGTTTTTTTCCCACTAAAATTAAGCATTTTTAAAAGTTTGTCCTTAAAATAAGAGTCAAATAAAACTAAAATTACCCGAGGAGCAAAATTGCATAAGATTTTAAGACATTTTTTCAACAGAATTGTTGCAAGGATGTTTAGATATTTGTACTGGAAAATAAGACAAAACTAATGATTAAGAAACTGCAGTCAAACAAATGTGACTCTGATATGAGAGCATTTATAGCTGTGTGTGTGCATGTATGTTGTCCCTGAGGTGAAATGGTCTAAGAAGTATGTGTTTTGTGTGTGTGTAAGATGTGTGATGAAGCGGTCTCTTGTGGAGACTAGTGTTATGGATCATTGAGTTTGTGATGGAAGGTGTTCATGAGGAATTTACATTAGCACCGAGAGAAAATAAACTTAGCACATAGTACACACACACATGCGTTTTGTTTTTGTGAAAAGTGGGTACATCCGTAATGGTAATGGCGTAATGGTTTTTATACTGTACAAACTGTATATTCTATCGCCCTTCACCAACCCTACACCTAACCCTCACAGGAAACTTTGTGCATTTTTACTTTCTCAAAAAAACTCATTCTGTATGATTTATAAGCGTTTTGAAAAAGGGGGACATGGGTTATGTCCTCAGAAGTGACCCACTCCTTGTAATACCTGTGTCATACCCATGTCATTATAGTTAAATTAAGTAAAAAGAGCTCACTCAGCAACAGTTTCTCTACAGGGTTAACAATTTTTTTCCCAGATTAGATGTCATGTTGTGTTTCATCACATTTTCCTTTTTTAATGTTTTCTTTATACCCTGTCAGTGCATTTTCCTTTTGAAGCCAATGGAGACCACAAAGACCAACTGAAACATTGACGCCTGAATATTTATGGAAATAGAATGGAAAAATTACTTTGATGCAAATTTGCATGCATTTCTATGTGTGGTTGTGCATAGGTGTATGTGGTTGTTAAACCCAGAGTTTTGTGGTGTAGTCTGTAATTGTCCCTGTACAAACAGCCTCAGTACTAACTCTCTCTACCATATTTCCACTCCACTTGCAAAAGCAGGTCTTAACCTTTAAGACACATGTTCCATTTTATTTCAATTACACTCTCAGAATTCCCCTACAGTATTTGCTCCAATGCCCCTAATGCAGTCCTGTTCCTCTAGGCATCACTAGTTGCCCATGGCAATGGGATATTGGCCGTTGCCACCGGTGATGGGTTATTGGGCGTTGCAGAGTTCCATGCTACATTTGCAATGCTTGGAGCCAGCGAAAGGGGAAGGAGGTCATCATGGGAACCAAGCACGCTCACTCTGTCCAGACTGCTGACTGAGATCTCCTCACTGCTGTCTGTAACCCAGTAGATTTATACACCCATAGGCAATTTTCAGCACCTTACATGTTTTGGAGTCCCATAATGGGATTTTGATTAGATTCTGTGGTTGTTGTTACGTTTAGTTATACTGCCCTTAAAAGTATACGTTTATTCGGGCAAATGCTCAGGCGCTAAGGTCCAATGCTAACATCTACTGTAAGTGTCAGCTGTGGATATTTTGTTTGTGTTTGAAAAATTAAGAGGACAGTTTGAGGTTTGACCAATTCTATGCAACTCCAATATTTTTGTTTCCAGTGGAACATTTGAGGCTGTTGACTTTACTAGTGTACTGCTAATCTGGAACACAGAGTAAGCAAACTGTGCTAAAAGAACCAGAATGGTGGTGAAGTCCTCTGCTTCTGCATTATATGATATATCTGAGGGGTCAGTAATATGCTTAATATGAATCAGTGTACTTAATGTATTTGTTTAAGAAGGCTGGATTTTACTTAAAACACCCAGTCTAACCTTGACAAATTTGCTGACAAAACTTCAACTTTGAAGATTGTTGCTTTATTTTTCTAAGTTAACTCCACTTTTTGTTTGATTATTTTTACAGCATGTCTGTATGCAGAGTCTTTTAATTTAGGAAAATGTACTTTACTGAATATCAGAGTGTATGATCTTACTTTTATACTCAGTATTTAATTAAAATACTGTATATAGAATTGGAGAAATCTTAAACGATTCCTTCTATTTGATTGTTTTCAGTGAACTTGTTAAATTGGTTCACATATTGCACTGAAAGATTCGATTATGAATTGTCCTGATCCAATTGCAGTTGTTTTCAGGTCAGCAACAATTATTCAGTGATTTAGTTGGAGAGAACCCTGTAGGAGTGTCTTTGGCACAGAAATACTCTGCCATACGTTCAACTCGTTTTCTGAGACTTTGGTCACGTTTAGCATGAGAATCCAAGCCTTTAGCAGTGTCATTAGACCTCCCCTTTAAGTATAAAGATGGATTTGACAGATGGTGTGAAAAGTTAATTTTATGAATTTATTTTTAGGATTGTTTATTGTAAATGGAACTTAAATTTAGGTTATACATTACTTTTTGTTAACTAAATATACTGTAAAAGGGTCATAAAATGTTGAATGAGTGAAAGTGGATATATGTGCACATTTGTGGGTCAGCAATACCCAATAAAGTAATACAAAGTTTTACATTAAACAAACAGGAGAAAGCATTTTAACACAGAAAACTTACACTTCACCTTTAAGAAATTTTAGATTAAACCTCAAATTACTAAGAAGGTTATATAAATGAATATATTCTGCAGAATTTGTTTGGCAGTGAGGTGGACTTTGGTGCTAACAGCTTGCCAGTCTTGAATTAGAAGCCCTGGTGTATTGATTTCCCATCCCGCAGTGTCTGATGTCACAGTCATGGCAGTGAACTCTTGAGTCTCTCATCTACCAGCATGACCCCTAACAGTAATGGTGAGGACATGCATTCCAGCTGCACCAGAGGGACAAGTTTTATGGTAGTTCTATGAGTCGACTCATTCCACCTGGCTCTGTGAGGAGGCCCACTTTATCATGGTTGGTTAATGCCATCAGAGCCATTTATCATGCTGTTCCCTACACAGCAGAAGCCTGTAGGAAGCTGTCAATCAACCTGTTCAAACACATCCAGGGTGACAAACTCAGACAAAAGCATAAACACACATAAGCTTTAAAGTTTGTTTTGCGTTTCAATCAGTCTATGAATATATATATATATATATATATATATATATATATATATATATATATATATAAATATATATATATATATATATATATATATATATATATATATATATATATATATATATATATATATATATATATATATATATATATATATATATAAAACCTCTGGTACATTAAATAGTTGATCACACATGATCATTAAAAAAGTGTGAAAAAGTGTTACACTGAACATGTAAAATGTCGTTAACATATTAATTATTGTTTATTGCAAAATATTTATAATGAAACATTTTATAAATAAAAATATTTTTATTGTCCATGCATGACAGGCCATTACAAAAAAAAGTATTTTTTTCTGTTTTAAATTGAATATAGGCATTTAAAATAAATGGTATATTTAATCAATATTTAGTTAATATTTGAAAATATTTTTCAATCTTGTAAATAAAACAGATAATTGAAGTACATGTTACAAGAAAATATTATTAATTCTTTACACAGAATTTCATGTTTAAAGTGTTACTTTCCATGTCTTTGTAATTATTTGTGAAATGTAATTTAATTCCTGAGTGAACACAGACTACAAAAACAGTTTTAAGCTCTTTAGAAACTGTTTGTTTTTGTTTAAGTCCTCAGAAGAAATGCTTTTTCTGAAGTTGATAAGCTTCCTCAGTAAAAGTAAGCGAACTTGTTGTAGCTCCTCCCCTTATCCAATTAGTTATCCAATCAGAACACAGATTCTCTTCTGATTGGTATGCCCCACTGCTCACATCAGTAAGTGTAGAAATGCTGTAAGACAACAGAAGGAGATCTGGACACGGGTGAGAAGTGAGTGAATGTGTGTGTAAATGAGGGTTTGTAGGGGTGTGAATGAGATATATCTTCTGATTAGGATTGGATGGATTCCGGATCCCTGCAGTTCAAAGACTGGATGAGGGGTGTTGACAAGCAAGAGAAGGATGTGTTTGTCTGTGCAAGTGCCTGCGTGTGTCTGTTTGCGTGTGTTAGCTTCATGCAGTCTGACTGTGTTACCTTGAAATAGAAAAAAAAGAACAATGTGTACACACACACACATACACACACCCTTCACTTTGTCCCCGTCTTTCATTTTCTCTCTTTTCACACACACATGGTTTTGTGGTGAATTTTTTATAGTTTCTCAACATCTGTCTGATTCTCTAGGTGCCAGTAATGATCAAACCAGTAAAACCTTCCAGTAAAACCACTCTCTACAACCCCAGTATGCTCCCACTGGCCTTTAACATTTACACAAATCATCTGTCAATTCAAAACACACCAGATTCAATAACCTGCTCACCCAGACAAAAGTACACGAGTCCAGAGCAGCTGAAGAACTTTCTCTGTCAAGCAGATGTGCACATTTCTGATAGTTTTCCATGAGTTGAGGGTAGCACAGTAAGTACAAACAGATGACAAATGAGCAGTTTGTTTAGGTGTTTATGTGTCCACGTGTATAAATGTGTGTGTGTGTGTGTGTGTGTGTGCAGAGAGCTATCACAAATGTGATACACTCTGGCAAACCTTACAGATGCAGTGGATACTTCCTACTACTCTTACATGCCTGTGTAAGGATAAGAAGTAATTCTGAATGTGTGGTGTCAGAAAATATGTGTCTGTCTCCGTGCATGTGTGTGTTTATATTTATATGTTACTTATGTGTATATATGTATTATGAGTTATATATTGATCTCTTCTGTTTTTGAACAATGTGGATTTGGGAAGCAGAAATTCTCATTTGCTTGGCTGAAAGTTACATGCAGTCCTTGATGGAGGTGCATGTAAACAAAATAACAACACAGGGTATTTGAATCATTTACTACATGCTATAAAAACATAATTATAGCACAGCTGCTAAGCAACCTTCAAAACATTTTTGTCATGGTGTCATGATGTACTTACTCTTTCATGATTTGATTCTCAGGTGTGTTTTGCAACATTATTCAGAATGTGTGCATGTGTATTTTGCTCTTTAGTAGGCAAATATGAACAGTTTGGATTTCATTCACAAGGTGATGTGTACGTGTGTTTGTGTTTGTGTCTGTCTCTGATCTCAGGCCTGTTAGAGCCTGCAGAAGCTGCTCATCTGACTGCAGGGCTGATAAGAGACTATGTGCGGGTGAAGCTTTCATCTGTTACACCCGTGCGGTTTGCTCTTCTCATAGATCTTATGATCCACAAAGTTGATACATTCCTTAAATGCTGGTGTCTCTTTTACACATCAGAATCTCTCGATTCATCTGTTTGAGCGGATTTGTACTGCTTTTCATGAGCTTCAAAACTGAGACAAAAATAACAAACACAAACACACACACAAACAAAAACCTGATGCATGTTTTATAATATTATATACAGTAACTGAAACTTTCAATATTTTCTTTTATACTTTACTGTAAGTGAATAAATAGTAGAATATATCATATATGAAGTATTATTATATATTTGTACAAAATTATTATTATCATAGAAAATAAAAAAGTAATATAACAATATACATTTATAACATTATGTGACTAAGAATACATAATATTAATTATTGCACAAAGTTCAACAAAATCATCCCTTTATATAACTATAAATTGTTTATATTATATCACTTTATATAATTTAGCATTGCTGGTTTTTTAAATTCGATTATGTGTATTTTATTGACTGTTTTGATTGTCTGGATGGTCTGCATATATCTGTTTTCTTCTAGTCAGATGTAAACACGGTGTAAGCCCTGCTTCCTCTACCTGCAGTCACAATATACTGGAGTATGTTTAAACAGTGACAGTCACACACACACACACACACACACACACACACACACACACACACACACACACACACACACAGGGATTAGGGAATAATCTGTGCTTGTGTCTGACCTCTGGGGTCACCAGCTCATCCGGCTACCAGCAAAATCTGATCACTCTCCCCCTCTCTTTCCACATATACACAGCAAACAATCTTAATCTTGTCGAGTGAAAAAAAAGTATATATATATATATATATATATATATATATATATATATATATATATATATATATATATATATATTATAAAAAGCATTTTTTTAGCATTAACTGTAAAAACATACGAGTACACACTACTGTTCAAAAGTAGCATTTTGAATGTTTTTGAAGTAATGCTTTACAAGCTTGCATTTATTTGATCAAAAAAAGTGAAATACCATTACAGTTAGTTCTTTTCTGTTTTGCATTCAATATTATTATTATGTATTATAAGATGTACTTTATTCCTATGATGCAAAGCTGAATTTCCAGCAATTTCCAGCAGCCATTAATCCAGTCTTCAGTGTTGCATGGTCCGTTTTTAAAATGTCTCTTTCAGGGTTCTTCGATGAATATAAAGTTCAAAAGAACAGCGTTTAATTTAAAATATAAATATTTTATAACATTCTAAATGTTTCTGCTGTCCCTTTTGATCAATTTAATGCATCCAAGCTAATTAAAGTATAATTTTCTTCCAATAATCATATGGTATTTAAATTGTCATGAAAGATTTTATGCATTAATTTCACCCCCTTATAAATAATTACAGATGGATTTAAATGTGTTAAGTTCTCATAGAATATCTGGCAGTGTTGGTGCTTGTATTCACTGTAATTTTGGTTTGTTTAACTAGCTTTAACAGGAACAGATGGGGAAAGAGAATCTGATTGATTTTCTAATCCTAATATTGATTGTTACAGTGGATTGAGTTTGTACTCTACACACACACACTGTACTGTGTGTATAGGTGTGTAAGAGAGTGTTTACTGTAGTCCTGTGGGTCATTTCTAATTCTCTTTTACTTCCCTGTAGTGTGTGCCTCCTTGCAACTCATTCGGATTATGGCTGATTTAAATGTAAACTGCTCAACTCACACATACGCAGCATACAGAACAATCCTCTTTAATATTGTTCATTTCTGTATGTGTATGTCTGTGTGTATGTTGTCATTCCAGACTCTGTGTGTGTCTTTCAGTAAAATCAGTTACTCACAGCAGTCATCTCCTCAATAATAAACACACACATACACATATTAATTTACATACTCTGTCACCATAAATGCCTTTTTAAGTGTTGTATGTTTTAGTGACAATCATTTGCCATATAGATCTAGTTAAAGGAATTTTCAACCCAAACATGTGATATGTCATTCCAAATTTGTATGCTGTTGTTGTGATTGTTTAATATTTTGGCTTATTTATCACAGAAAGTTATTGTGTAGACTTGGCTTCATAGACTGTATTTTACTTGTATTTTCAAAATATATGTAAAATATAAGATCAGTATTATTTCATAGAGCACAAGTGATATAGACTATGCTTTTGTAGAGTCTTTAAACTGCTTTTTGTCCCTAGTGGCAACTCTTAGTCACTACTAAATGAACAGCTGTTAAATGGAAAATTCTTCCAAATTCTCCTGTTTCGGTCCACTGAATAAAAAACAGCGCAGGTTTGGAACATCACAAGATGTTTGGAACATCACAATTTTTGGGGGTTTTGGTCTTTAAAGTTTATATTATTATTATTATTATTATTTTCCCCAGAGCATTAAAATTATTCTGAAAAGTAAAAGTAAAAGTTGAGGATCAACTGGTTACTGTATTTCTGTTTTGTGATTGGCTGTTAAATTTACAAAGATGTAATTTGCCTTTTTGATTGATTGACAGCTCTGAGGACTTCTGGCGGCCTGGGTGGCCATGTTGATCCTTCCTTTTCAAATGGACAGCCAATCAGAAGACACTCCAGGGACTCTGGGTAATGCAAACCAAGACTCTGAGCTCCCAACATAATCTCCCTTGTGAATGACACACACTAGTATTCTCGATTGAGGATATTTGAAAAAAAAATGTTTTTGGTACTTTAATGTAATTGAATGACTTTGTAATTATTAGTTAAATTTACTAGCAATTTCTGAGTAAAATAAGTATATGCGTATTTAAGAGAGAGAGCATGTGTGTGTGCATTATGTGCATAGGAGAGCATGTTTTTGTGGCTGCGGCTCGTTGATGTAGCTGTCATGGGAGAGTGGACTCTAGTCCAGGAACCCTCCGGATGGAACCGGTGGGACTCAGAGATCTTCTCTAAAACCTAAATAAACCAAGATTTCCTCACTGCCCAGCAGAGAGAAAGTGAGAGAGACTTTTGTCTCTAGATAGCCTTTATATGGTTTGAAGTCTGCCAAGTTAATATTACAACAGTTTGTTTCTATGTATCAGTTTCATATCCAATTTCAATTTCAATCTTGGCAAGATTGTAATGGTAAGTGTTCAGACAATCCATGATAAGCGAATGATAAACAGATGGTATGGTATTTGTTCAGCTGTTGTCCTTTCTTGTGAGTATTTACATGCATGTGTGTTTGGGGGCATGTATTTGATGACAGACTTGGGGTGCAGATTTAATGAGGATGTCATTTTTCAAAGCTGAAAATGACATGCTTCTTATGTTTGTTAGTGTGTTTGTGTGTGTGTGTGTATGTGTGTGTGTGTGAGAGAGAGAGAGAGAGAGAGAGAGAGAGAGAGAGAGAAAGTTTGTGTGTGTGTGTGTGTGTTTGTAAGGGCACTAGTTGGTATGAGTGACCTTGAGCTTGTTTTAACCATGAAGGTTTAATGCAATCGGTCACTCATATCTTTGTGTGTGTACGTCTGTGTTTGTATTCATATCTCTGTGTCCTTGGCCTGTTAAGGAATGCAGGGCTCAAAGGTCACGGTCTATACATCCAGAATGCTTTGCATCATGACACACATTCATTTAGCTGTGGGGAGTTTAAAATCATTGCACCTAGTAGAGATAAAATTTATTCTATTCCACTCATCTAAACCTGTCAGTGTGACTTGTTTTATTACTCCGTCCTGTTTTTATCTGTTTCTCTTCCAAACTATGTTTTTTATTGCAGTGCTTGCAATGCATGACAGATATGTATTGATATTACATTTTTTTGTACATTTTTGTTATATTTTGATAAACTCTTTTGTTCAACAGTGAAAAGATTTGCATATTCAATTTGATTTTGATTTGGTCTCTTCGGTCTATTTTAGATGCAATAAATCCATAATTAAATACCAGCACAATGATATCCAATATTGATCAAATTCCAAAACGTACTTTTTTAAAACACTAACCAAAAAAAAAAAAAAAGCTGTTTTCTTGCTTGCTTTCCTTTTTTTCCTGGTGGAAATGTCAGTCCAGTTTTATTAATTTCTGCTCATTTACACACACATCCCTAAATGTCGTAACTTGGCAGACATTTACATTTATAGATTTGGCAGGCACATTTATCCAAAGTGTTTTTACAGTGCATTTACAGTATCAGTTTTATTTTTTATTTTTTTTGTTGTTGTTGTGAAAATCAAATCCAAAACCTTGCTGTTGCGGATCCCAACAGTTGCATCATGGCATAATTAAAAGTCATTTGTCAAACTTAGATTTTCATAGTTATGAATAATTTCAGAACCCCCAGATCCGACACACAAAAATACGTTTACAAATGTAAACACCCTCATTTGTGCCAAAACACACATTATTATCATCAGTAATCAGATGATTCATGTCATTACCTAACGATCAGATTTTCATTTCTCTTTTTTTCCTCCCCCTGGAAAAGCTTTCACAGGGCTCCCAAGCATTTCACTGCTCTTCTCTCTCCCTTCCGCTTCTCTCTTTCACTGCTGTGGACACTCATCTCTCTCCTCTCCTCTCCTACTCCTTCCTCCCACCCTCTCCCAGGCCGAAATAGTGATCATGGCTGCTGTTTCATCGGCTCTTTGCACTTCTCACTTCTATTAAGATTGATGGTGTGCTGTGCTATAAAAGACTGCTAAGTCTGGCCATAGCATGAAGGAGGGGACCTGACAGGGGAAGAGGCAATGCCAGCCCTCGGCATTCTACTGCTAATGGGACGAGAGAAGTTAGATGTGTGTGTGAGTGTGTATGTGGGATGTCACTATTTATGCTTCATGCTAAAGACAAATGGCCTTTGCTGTTAACTAACTAACTAACTTTTTAGCTGTCTGAGAAGTGGAGGAAGATAGAAAACCATGTCTCTTTCATACCTTTGTGTTTCTTTTTCTTTCATGAGTGTGTGAAGGAAGGTGTGTGATGAAAGCTGACTGTGAGTGGGCTGAGCTGACCTTATCTATGATTTGCATTTCAGTTTTGATTTATCCAAGCCACAGATCGTTTAGACGCCTGGCAAGAAACAGAGAAGACGTTTATAGAAGAGATCAGTTTCTCAGACACACACGCACACATTGTACATAAACAGAGTTTAATGGTTAATGGGGGAGGAGAATGAGGAAGTGTCTCATAATAATTTTTCATGGTTATTTATATATAGAGAGGCAAATATGACCATAGATCGACATTCATCATGACCTGATATAAGGCTCTGAAAACAGGATTGAACCGTAGCCATTAATCAGACGGGTGGTGGGATTTGATGACAAAGATTAAATGAGTGTAAGAGACACCAGTCAGCTTCAGATTACTGCAACTGTCATCAAATACCCCCCAGACCATTAACGGGTCACACAGACCCTCTCGCCCCCCTACATACACATATCAGTAGCCAGCCACCAACACAGATCGACCCTATACACCACAGGTGCTCTTCCTGGATCACCCATGAGCACCAGCGGACATACACACGCTGTCCACTTGTCCTTTCACACTTGTATCTGAGTGAAATGTCCTGCACACAGAAGGGCTTGATACTTCCCTTCAACTCCCTGATGCAGCTTATTTCGGACGAGGAATGGGCCAATTTTAGTTGACCTTTAAAAACTGAAAAAATATAGATAAAATGATATTTTACTTTACATTTATTGAAATATAAATTAATCCCTAAATTACAAATTCACAAAATGAGGGTTTATTTTGAAGTTTTTATAAGGCTTATATTATGCAAACTGGGACATTAAATAGCAATATTATAACCATAAGCATTAATAAATGCAGTTGCTATGAAAATTAATTGCACAATTGCTGTTTTAGACTAACAATGATAATTGAGATCTTAATGACAATTGGACAGAGGTAAAGTATGACCTAACCAAAAAATTGTGTTTTAAGTGTAAAATACTCTTTCCTCTCCTCATCACCCTATCATTTTGGTGAATATCCGCTGAACACAAGAAGCATATGCTCTTCTGTGTCATCTGTGCTCTACGAATGCGCTGTTTTCATTCAAATCAAAGCGTAAATACACATAGAAAACATATCCTTCAGTTGCGGCTGACACAGATGCTTTGTTCAGCGGATATTCTCCAAAATGTCACTACGGTGATGCAGGGAGACACAGAGGAGACAAATTGTTGAAAAAATTCATTATTTTTGTTTTCCTGGCATACAAAAAGTATTCGCGTCACTTCATAAAATTCAGATTGAATCACTGATGGCAGATGGACTATTCTGATGATGTCTTTCATACATTTCTGGACCTTGAAAGTACAATTTACTTAGTCTTTGGGACAGTCACAAGCCTCCCAGTTTTAATCCAAAATATATTAAATTGTGTTCTGAAGACAAAGCTTTTACGGGTTTGGAACGACATGGGGGTAAGTAATTAATGACAAAATGTTCATTTTTGGTTGGAATGACCCTTTAACACTTTTTTATGATGTGTCACGATTGTTTGACCACATCATAAAAAGAAAGACAAGGATTTCTAAAATATCATCTAGTATCCAGCGTTTGTATTAGTAATAGGCAATGCAGAACACAAAGCTCCTCTCTAAAGTAAATTGTAAAGCATGCTATTAGTGGGTATGGAAGTTAAATGTCAGACCAGATAGAAATATACCCGGAGACACATTGAATAATATATTTAACAGTGCATGGTAGTGTGATGTGGGCTGAGTTGCACAGATTGAAATAAGGCTTGCTTTCTTCCCAAACCATAATGGACGTTTGAGGAGCTGTTAAACAAGAATAAATTATACATGATTTGTGTGAACAGTTGAATGTAATGTACTGCCCTTTCTAGGTTGTTTTGGGGTCTTAATGACTAAATATCAGACATCATTTTCTGTAACTCTCTATACTTGAATGTTGAAAAGATGTAAATGTGCAAAAGATAGATTGCACAATCAATAAAAATCCTCTTTAAGTAGATAATTGACGTCTGTAAGACCTGTGAGATGAAGTCAGGAGTGTGAAAATGTAATACTGTGTTGGCCGTGTAGAGAGATGATGGTGCCAGGCAGTGAGGGACTGAAAGTTGATCCTGTATGCCAACACACTGACAGGAAAAGAGAGCCCTGGCAGAATAGTGGTGACCAGTACAGAAGGCATGCTAGCCAGTCAATCTAAAAAGCATCTGTAGATGAGTTATATGACACTTATTGCTGGATATGAAAATCATTATGGACAAAAATAAACAAGCTTCTTTTTCATTTGCTTTTAAATGATTGTGTTTTAAGTTAACTGCAAATGGATGGTTATTTTTTATAGTAATTAAAGTGAAGTGTATATGTGTAAATAATTCTTCTCTTTATATACAGTATGTATCTATAATGTGTGTGACATTTGTTAAATGATTGATGACATGAGTTAATGTCCTCATGTTTACTGATAATGAGCCAGCAATGTGAGTGTGTGTGCATAAGGATATGGGTGTATGCAAGGTTTGCCAACCATAGGGGGCTATCACCTGTTAGTGAGATACAGCAAGCCAACCATTCCTCTGTTCTAAAATAAAAAAGCACCGAACAACCTTTCTCTGCATATGCTGTTTGTCCGTCACCTTTAGTCCATAACAGGTGTCTCACTAGTTCTGGTTTCGAAGACAGACCAATAACAACATGTATTTAAACACTCCTAATACAAATTCCTAGTACTGTTTGAGTATTTAATGTTAAAGAAATTAGCCAAATTTCAAACACTACCTGTTTCAAATCCCCTAATTTATTTGTATATCTGTGGTATATTAGGTGTTGAAAGTTAGTAGTGTTCAGAAGGTCTTGCATAACCTCCTTAAGATACACATACATTCTCAACTGCAACCTAACCACAGTACAAATACATGACGATGGTGTGTGTAATGTCACACTCATTTACCGTTTCGCATGAACAGAATAATGTTGTTGGCATGTATGATCTCTCAGTGACAGAAGTGTTTTTAAACTGTAAGGTCGCAAGTTCAGACTTTATGTCTTTGTGTGCATTAATGCATTTTGTTTGTGTTTGTGTGTGTGTGTGCTGCTCTCCAGGAGCCCCTGGTGGTATTTTTCATTTGTTAGGCATTCCGAACCTTTGCCTGACCCCAAAAGAAGCATCTGATGCTGAAACACACATGCACACACTCCACAATTATGCTTTAGCATATGGGTATATTTTATTTGGCTCAAAGGGTTTTCTAATTCTCAGGCCAACAAGAGTCAAACATGGAGGTAATGTCTATTGTGGCCACTCTGGCAAAAAAGCCTGAATACGAAAAAGCAAGTATTTAAAATTGCTGTTAAGTGCAAGTGAAATCTTTACACAGTATCAATAATATTCATTTTCTCCATATTTGTGAAAAAGGGAAAAGCATTCTTTTCGGTCCTTGGATTAAGAGCGAGACAGCTGACCTGGAATCAGCATGTATCTCGTGGTAGGACTATAATCTTTCTGAAGAATGCCAATGGTTTTATTTATAAAGTGTGAGAATTATCATCTCAGATCAGATTTCATTCAGCCTTGTCTGTTCCAAGAGTTGGAGAGCAGTGCTGATCCTGAGCAAAACCCTTTGACTTGGAGAGAATTTGTAAACACTAGCCCACGTTTCCTTTTTCTTCGTCCAGTTTCATTTTAAAGCACATTATCTGCCATAAATGCTGAGTGGAAATGCTTAAAACCCCAGCACAAACAAGACGTTTGCCCAGAGTGACAGTTACCTGCTGATTGTCACCTTGCAAACTATGAAGTTAAAAAGCAATGGCAATGCAGCCTGTGTTTGTGACATCACTTCCTGTATTTTTTTCAGTCTGCTCACTTTTAAGTGCCAAACTCTGTTTTATTGTCCATAAGACACCGAGTCCAGCCTCACAAAACTCATCTGTTAAACTCCTCACACTTCTACCAGAAGTTCAGGGGTCTCATTGAACCTTGATGAGATCTGATGGTTGATATCCTTTTATGCTGTGAAACAGTGTCTGTAAAGTGTTTTCTGGCTTTCCCACATTATTCTTCAGGCATTTCCATACCCTAATGTCCAATAATGGTCTGTGCTGCTTCATCAGAATGATTTTTAAGACATAAAGGCTTTTTAAAAATATCCACAATGTGATCTTCAGCTGTCATTTACATAAAACATAAATGATATTGCAGATTTGTCTCCTTTCCTTTTCATTGCAGTATGTCCGTCTCTCAACTCTTGCGAGAGTGATGAACCTCCAGGAGATAATAAATTATACTATTGACTAGTCTTCAACTAGTTTATACTCAAAGAAAACATTCTTAGCTGAGTTTGAAATCCGTCAAAGGATGCAGGTCATGCCATGTGGGCTGTCACCTGGGAGGTGGAGCTTGTCATCCCCAAAGTCCGTGAGTCAAAAAGATTCTGTTGACTGCTGCTGAGCATGTGCAGACTGTCCACAGTGGCTAGGACCTGCCTGTCTGTCAGTGTCCCGCTCGGGGAGGACCCAAGGAATGAACTTTGTGTAACTGCTGTTTTTTCAGTGCTGGTGGCCAGGCGAGGAGAAGTGGAAAAGTTGTAACCATAGAGACCATATGGGCTGTGCAAGCGGAACCCATTATAGGAACCCGGTGTGCTCTGATTGGTAGAAAATGCATTATGGGTGTGGCTGGGCATTAGGTACTGCAGCTGGGAGGTTGTGCTTGGCATTCCGTGGATCTGGATTGGCAGGCCAGTCTGTGTACACGAGAATGCTTCACCTTCTGTCCCGTTCACATACGTGGAGCTCCGAGTCGAGGAAAACGCGTCTGCTGCTGGGCTGGCCAGTCGACTGTAGTCTGTGGAGAAGGGAGGGGCATAGCGATGGAGTGGGTGGCTTGTTCGACTGCAGGTGGTGTAATCACACACTGGCCCCGCCCCTGAAGCTAGGTGAAATGTAGGGGACGAGCATGAGGATGAAGACAGCAGATGCGAGTGTGCTGAAGACCCAACAACACCATGAGAGCCGGCTGCACCTGTGAGCAGTCATACATTTCAATTACACAATTCATATAAAACATATACATATAACATTAAAAAAATACAGATATAGACCTTGTGCATCAGAGAAACATTTTTAGAATTTTGTCTTGGAACTTCCATTTTTGCATCTCTAGCATCAATGTTGAAGAGTAATTCGCTGGTGAAGTAGATTTAGTTATTGCAGAGTTAACAAAAGTTATTGTAATTTTCAAATTGTAATGTTCGTACCTTCATGCTGTGGAAATACAAAAGGAAGACAGAAAACAATGAGTACTGAAATGGGGTGGAGCTACATAAAGGCTATAGTAAACATAAAATCTAATTGATTCTTTAATTATTTTAAAAATTTCAAAAAAAATTCATACTTGACGAATTGCCTTATTTTCACATTTAAAATTTAATTTTCTTTCATTCTGCAATCATATTAAAATTGCAATTCTACATCATGTTTCGATAGTTCACCCAAAACATTTTTCATTAGCTTCACCTTGTTCCCAACAACATTTAACCCTACTGACGTTCATTGTATCATTACAATTTTTAGACATTTTACAGTATATTATCTTGCGTTTCACAGAACAAAAAAAGTAATACAGGTTTGAAATGACAGTACAAAAAATGGATTAAAGGGTTAACGCTCCCTCTGAGGATGCACAACTCTTTTTACTCCAAAGAAATTAAAGGTGTGTGGTCACATTTATCATTGTTCTGCAAAAGTTTCACTTGCATTTCCACTAGGAATCTGTCCGATTTGGAGTTTTGTATGAGGACGAAGTTTTGCTTATTTTCAAGTTGGTCACATGAATTTGCAAAATGGAGCAACAAAAACCTTCTTGGTGTGAGCAGTGCTTCTTACATCTCTACGCTATTGAGAATTAACAACAATACAAAACCTTTTTGCTTGGAAAATTTCTCTGCAATTAAACCAGTGTGACAAACCTTAATTCTAAACAAATACTTATAAACCCATTGTGCAAGAATGCATTAAGGCAAGGAAACACAAACACACACAAAGACACATATATATATATATATATATATATATATATATATATATATATATATATATATATATATATATATATATATATATATATATATATATATAAACACATACAGTACCTTGTTTAGTGATTCCAGGGATGTCCTCAAATGTCAGGGTTCTCAGTGAGGGCCGCCAGAATGCATATGACTCAACTAGAGCCTCTAGTCCCATCCTACAATGAACAAGCATTCTGATTAATAAACACATGCCACTCTTTAAAGATATACAAAAACTCTCAATATGCTTACAAAAACAAAGGCAAGAGTGATTCAGTAAAGCACTCAGTCCACTTAGCAGAAAAGCTCTTAACTTTCCAACAGGGTGTTCAGTCCTGCCAGCCATCTTAGTACAAAGCCCTTTCCTTATCAGTGTGTACTTGGACATTAAAGCAGAGCAGGTAATGAAGAACATAGAGTGTGTGTGTTGTTGTGAATGGATGGCAAGGCTATAATTATTTTCACATAGCTTTATCGGTGGGATCAGACATAGAGTGCAGGAAGCCACAGTTAAAGCTTTACGAGGAGAGAGAAAGAAAAATGGAGGGGAAGTAATAGTGGTGCTCGGTGCGCTTTGTTAACGTGGACGTTACCCCACCCCCTCTGCTGTACCACTCAGGCGATAATTCACACAAGATGCCTCAACATGTTTCGACCCCAGTTTTATCAGCTACACCACTTGTTAGCTATCAAGTGGCCGTGTTTGTTTAGCAAACTGCTTAACTTTTCCTGTAACACTGAGACACGGGGTTGGTCTAAGTGCGCTGCGAGACCTTGCAGAGGGACAGATGAAATGTGGATGTACGTGGTCTGGTGTGATTCAGTGGGGCGTTAAAAACACTCTCGTTTAAATCTAATGAGCAGAGTTAAACTTCCCCACTGAGCTTGCGAGCCAGTGTCACACAAGCCTTATTTCTGAACAGCCTCCATTGCGTATTGATTATTTATCTTGTTTTATGTGAAGATGGAGATTATTTTTACTGTGCTGTGTATTTTAGGTTATACATTTGTTTTGTGTAAGGGCTTTTAATGTGACACTGTTTTTATGTTTATTTTGTCTGGGCTTCACTGGAATCTTTTAGTTTGGCTGAAAGAAGACTTTTCCCTTTGGATAAACAATTATCCGATAATCCTTTAATATGGGTTTGATAGTTCTGAAATAACTAAATTCTGATGTCAGAATTTGAACACGTTTGTTCGAAAACGTTTGTTGCCTCAAAGAGAGCTAGAGATATGTAAATGTAATGAAGTGTAATTTATCTTCTGCCTTACAAAAAAAAAAAAAAAGAGCAGAAACTACTGTACACACCTTGTCCAAATTTAGTAAAACTATAATCTATTCTGTGCTAGATGGGTTTGACTCAAGAACCTTGGAAGACATTTCCCTCAGTGCCAGTATTAGTGTAGTTACTGTCAAACAAAGATCTTTACATATAGTTTACTATATTAACCTGTTTCTTCCAGAGTCTCTGAATCCTTTTGCAAAAGGGTTCCTGTCGATCTTCAGTCTTGTTATCTGTAAAAGATCCACACACAAAACACATTCTCCTTACTGACCCAAAGCCTGTAATGTCAAATTCCCTGACCTAGCACCAGTGACCCTTATCCCACAATGCAATGTGTGTGGGTTTATTTTAAAAGCTTTTTGCTTCCGCATATATGTGTGAGAGAAAGCATGCGTGTTGTGTTTTTATAAGCTCAGACAAATGGATGACATAATTTCGAAAACTTGGCAGTAACATGAAAATGATACGATTTCGAGCTCTAACTTATCAAAAACATGCTCTGGTATTAATCTTTTAGCAAATCAAAACAAACGTAATTTTAATGAAATTAAATTTCTAAAGTATTTGTACTTTTTTTACTTTGGTTGCAATTTATCAATACATTGCTTCTGAACTGCTGGCACAGGAAAGTCGATGCATATGCCTAAATAAACACTTATGTAACGGTGCTCTTTATAAATAAATGACCCTTTATGGGGTGCTGCTCATTTTTTTAGTCTCATATAGGCTTTGATCTATGGATGCGGAGAACAAGAACCTTTTAACTCCCAGCTGCTTTAGGCAATTTGTATGATTATTTCAATTAAACATCTCGTAAATTAGGTCAATTTTCCAAAATGTTTAACCTAAATAAGAGAGTTCTGCAATTTAATTGGGTTTATTATAAAAATAACTATTATAGTCACAAAAGAATAGCTTAGCTTTATGCATTTTCTGTAAGCAGCATAATGGGGATGGTATGGCACCTGAGGCAAAAACATAAAATGTTTCTAAATTATACAGGCTAGTATAGAGTCCAGATAATTCTGTTGATTCTTCTTTATAGCTGATTACGGTTTTAATTTTGCATATCTTGTGACAAAATAATAAAATGATTTATATTGACAAAACTTGCTTCTGTTGTGCTTGCTGGTTTTTATTTTTTACATTTTCTTTCTTTAGCAGTGTTAAGCTAATGTACATTAACATTTTGTCTTGCTTGCCTGGCAAAATGAACAGGCATTTTTGTTGTGACTTTCCTGCATGTTTATTTATTTTTTTATAAAAATCATGATTTAATAAAAGGAAATGGCACTGAGTCCTTTTCATTTTAAGAATTGATGTGACATTTAGTAGCATTTTTTATGATTTGTGTAATCAAATTGTGCACTGGATAGTTATAGCATGATGTGGAGTCAATTACCTGTTGGTTTTGGTATGCAGTCACCGTTGTGAAGACCGTTTCTGGGAAGGAAAATAGTTTGACACCATCCCCAGTGGGAACTGCCTTAACGGGTGAGAGTTCTTCACCGCACTCCTTAAGGATGACGTGGACACGGGGCTGGTACTTGTGCATAGAGTGAAGAATGATCTGGAAAACATTACATTGCGCATCCGTGTTTAGAATGGGAAACGGAGGAATTACCAAAGCCGTTTTCTACCTCAATAAAAACACACATGCCTCCAAACAGGCCTTTAACTGCCTCGCACTGGGATGCTTTCAATTGAGATTGTTTACAACCCTCCACATTACAACATGTTTAGGCCTTTAAAAAAAATCCAGCAAAACAAAATGCACACCAGGCGACAATGTCTAGCATGTTTGTATGGGGTGCTGGAAAAGAGTTGTCTATTTATAACATTGAATTTATTTCAAAATCACAGAAGGAAATTCTGCTGTGCTTCACAAACTCATCAAACCTTAATAAGTTTACAGGTTTCCTCTCAGGCCTAACAGACTAGACAGAAGAAATGTGATTTTTTTTTCTGATCAATATACAGTAATTCTTCTGGGATATAAATAACAAAATTCTCTCACATGGCCTTGGTCGTCGAGCTCATTGTTGGTCAGTTTGAGTTTGTCGAAGCTTAAAATTTGGCGCATCCACGTCTCACCGGAAGCAGGCGAATCAGGATGAATGTAGACACGCGGAGGGACCGGAGAGTCGGCGTTACCCGCTACCATCCACTTCGAGCTGTGGTACACGTACCTTGGAAGAGAAAAAGAGTCAGTGTCACATAATGTGAATTTTAGATAGTATAACACATGGCTCAACCTTTCAAAGCAATTTCTGTCAGAAATTTTCTGAACGTAGGCTAATGTGAGGTTAGTCGCGCGCAATGCAAATGTTTTGTACCCTAGTACAGGTCTAAGACCTCAAAGATCTTTAAAACAAAACAGCTTTCTGGGATGTAAAAAAAATATGTAAAAAAAAAGAAGTATATATATATATATATATATATATATATATATATATACATATATACATATATATATATATACATATATATACATATATATATATATATATATATATATATATATATATACATATATACATATACACATATATACATATACACATATATACATATATACATACACACACACACACACACACACACACACACACACACACACACACACACACACACATATATATATATATATATATATAATGTATGAATGTTGATTCAGAACCCTCTTAATCCGCTCTCATTAAGATGCACAGAGCAGCCCTCAATAAACTAACCTAACGCGTTATGAATTTGTTTTGACTGTAGTTGTCTCATGACCTTCAGGTCCAGCAGGTCAAGCTCCCAAAAGGGCATCGCAAAAGGCCATACCGAACATGTCAACAACGTCCGGGAATGCCATTTGTTGAGACGGCTAGTTCAAAATGTTCAATATTATGTTTGCACATTTTTAGTTTGTTTCGATTATTTGTCTACAATAGTCGCAGCATGCAGGCTGCCCTACAGCGACCAGTTGGTAAGACAAATTTCGTAAATTGCTCACCTGTACCGTTTGTTGTCGACAGGAACAATATCCATCGCGACATAATACTGTTGATGAGGATCCAGTCCCGCAATCTTAACTCTCATCGCGGGAAACATTCGCCTAGGGATAAAATGACATTGTATATTAATATTTTAGTTTGGCCTAGCTACATCACATTTACTAAGTGCGGAACTTTTACCTTGAAGTGGGCATAATTTTTCTAATCTACATTTTTTTTAACTAAAATATGTAATTTCAATTAATGTTGTGTAATTTGTTCAGTAATTTAAATAAATTGTCATTATGAATGAATACAATTCCAC
Organism: Carassius auratus; assembly: GCF_003368295.1. Classification (NCBI taxonomy): domain Eukaryota; kingdom Metazoa; phylum Chordata; class Actinopteri; order Cypriniformes; family Cyprinidae; genus Carassius; species Carassius auratus. Next base: position 82,010 of record NW_020525237.1, on the reverse strand, counting down.
AAAAATCAACATCAAATACAAACGTATAGCTAAGTAGCCTAATGCACACCATGCACGACTAATAGCCTATTTTAAAAAAATGTAAATACATAGACCTATATTTTTTAATCTTCGACATTTTGACACTTTTAGGGACATTTTCAAAAATTGTTTGTTAAATGTAGGCTAGTATTCAATTGCTCCATGTATCTGAAAGTAACATTTACATCTAACATGTGTCAAAGGAGACTATAGCGTAGCATATTTTACTAAAAATGTATAAAAACAGTCTTTCTATTACCACTATATTCAAATACAAATGTTTAATATTGTAATATTTAGCTAATAATTATTAAACTGTTTAACATGTTTTGTGTGATGCACCTGCCGGCTTTGGTGATGATCATTTCAGTTCCTATCTCGTGGAATCGCTTCCACAAGTCTGAGCCCTGCAGGTCCACGCGCATCTCCTCCCCGCAGCTCGTGGCTGAATGCACGAGGACCTGCGAGCCTTTGGATGCAGGTTGTGAGCTATCCAACAACACGTCCTCAGACTCCGCTGAGAAAGACAGAAAATTTTGTTCTCGATTATTTCATATTTTAACTGCAGAAAACTTTTAATTTAAACGACTGTTGCAATAACGACCGAGTGTTGAAGTGGCATGCATAGGAATTTGCGATGGTTGGCTCAGAAGTCATTGCAAGTATTTATAAACTTTTTATATTTTAATGTTGTTAAACATTACAATGCCATTATAAATAACCTGCAGTTTTTTTTTCTTTTTCTCTTCTTTTGACGTTATTGTTGTTTAATTTATTTGGTTTGGCGCCAGTCAAAGTCATGGAATTATTGTAAAAAATTACATTTATATTAACCATATGCATTTCTGACGAATTACATTAGTTTCCTTTAAAAAGAAAAAGAAAAAAACTCTAAGAGACATAGAAAAAGTGAATTGTATTTTTATCCATATTATTCTACAACAGTTAGCCTGTTTATTTATTTATTATTATTATTTAAAAAAAAATTAAGAGTATTCCTATGTAGGATTTCGTGAAAGCAAGTTAATTTGAGTGTTTATGACTGTTTTTGTCCACTGTATTTCTCGTCTTTTGTCACCGTGACTTCACTCCATTACACCTCTAAATTACAAAGGTGTTTTACTTTTTAATTTTGTTAGTAAAAAAAAAAAAAACTTTAATGTGAATTATTGTTTGCCATTTATTTGGAAGCCTGCACTGGTCAAAATACAGAATAACGACGGGTGTAGGCTATTTTCTTCGTACAGTGTTACTTTTCAGCTGACATAATTACAAATATAAAAATATAGCCTAAATATAAAATACAAAATTGATTTGTTTTGCGTACGTGTCACACAGAATTATTATGGTTTAGTTGCAGTCAAAACTCTAGAAGGCTACTTACGGGATTCGTCGCTTGCACAGTCTGTCTCACAACTCCTGGTGCTTGGACAAGTTCTCTCAGTCCGGGGCTGCGGGATTTCTGTCAGGTTCGACACCTCGTTTTCTTTCTCACAAAAGTTTTCATTGTCCTCCTCAAGCTTTCTTTTTTTCTCCGTACCAATAAGTGCTTCTACCGAGAATGCGTGCGCTTTAAGGCTCATACACGGGGACCGTCGTTTCTCAGCCATGGTAACAAACCGAGAAGACCGATTGGCCGAGAAAGAGAAGTTCACGAGAAGTGCATTTGCAACAGCACTTAATCTAGCATTCCTTGAGTCAGAATAGTCCGCTTCAGTAGCTAATTACCACGGGCCATGTGACAAGGACGTTGAAAACCAAGCGACAGTCAATTTAAAACAGTCTCATCGGTCTGTCAACGCGTACAGACACCGAGGCAGTGACCGGGATTCGTTAAAGTGTCAATAACCAAGGCAGAGGATGGGCGTGGCTGCCTCACGTCAATCACCGGTGGCGCACGGCGTTTCGGCCCCTCGTGTAGAAAGTTCCGCCCATAAGTGGTAAAGCGGCCTGGCAGAATGAATCATCTCTCGCTCACTGAGCTCCAGTCATGCTCTCGGCATTGCGATAATTTTCACACTCCGACTGCACATGCTCCACATGCTTCCGCATTACCTCCCCTAGCCCTCGTGAGCCAATCGTGTCGAATTATTACCAAATCTACGCCTGTATCTTCTTGAGGCCCAGCAATAAGACCTGTTAAACCTAACCTGACATGAGACGTGCAGTCTATAGTTTCTGAATACAAGTCCCCAAGAAGCACTAATTTTTTATTAAGATATACAATTGCAGGTATATATCCTCTAAACAATGCCATTAATGTTGAATTGTTATAATACGTTATTTTTCGATTTTTAAAACGCCTGAAAAAGTGTTTGCATTGATTTGAATACATTTGAATAGACTATAAATTAGACAAATTTACAATGCAATCATGAATATGATAGCCTTCAGTTATAGTTAAGTTTTTTTTTCTTTAAACACAGGCTGAGCATTATGATTGATGGTGTAGCCTATTTTCGATAGGTTATTTGTGTTTTTTGTTTATCTATCAGGCAATATAATGAAATCCAAGGGAGAACATTTCAGATGGTTTCAAAGAAACTGGGATTTTGCAAAAAAATGTATGCTAGACCTACTTGGCCAAATATCAATTTGTCTTAAACCTGTTTTTACCGAGAAATTTTTTCTTCCAAATTTAGGCCAAGTCGCGTAAGTTATCATTCTTTAGATGATACGATTTATTTAAACCCATGTGATTTTTAGAGCATGTTTTGGGTGTAATGTAGATGCTCCATCTACCCGCCGTTTGGAAAGTGCGAATTATTGCACGGTCACTGGAGAGTTCTTGTCCCACGCGCAAGTGAGAATCCTTTGGAGCACGCCTGTGTATTATGCACATACACAATGCGTGTTGTCTTTCTCTTAGTAAAAAACATATGAACTAGAAAAATATTTATTGTTTATTTATAAAATATAACCTGATAAAGAGACGTGACATAAATTGTATAAACAATTTTATTTTAAAACCATAGCCTACCTATTTTATAAAATGTATTATTTATTAGCCTATAAAATAATGTTATTAAAATACAATTAATTTACATTTTAAAAAGCTTTAATTACATTCGTTACTTTATAATGTTTAGAAGTCAATTGTCTGTGCTAAAGCAGCAACATTTAGCGCTGTACATTCCTAAAATAAATAGGCTATTCATATGAAATAAAAAATATAAAATATACCAGACGTATACAGGAAACTGGCTTTTTAATACACTGTTGATTATATTCGTACAGTTTACCGCATGCTCCAGTGAATTACCGAGATAATCTTAACTCACTCTTCATTTGATGTCGCGGCTCTTCCAGACCGCATAAACCACTATTATGCTGTAGCCTACAATACAAATACGAAAAAGTATATGGATATTTTTTTTCCGTATTGTGATGACCTAAATGTCTGACAGCTTATATTTCAGAAATTACGGAAATAGAAGTTTCTGTTTTGTATAACAACAACAATAGCCTATAATAATAATAATAATAATAGGCTAATAATAATAATACAATTATTGCTGTTTTTGTTTTCATTGATATGTTTAGTTAGAAAAAAAATACACCTTTACTTTAGTTAATGTAGGCTAATGATTTATTCTGAATAAATTACACAGTATTAAGCCTTCCTAAATTCCTAAATAGGCCTAATTTGATCCTTATGTATGTTCGGTCTTGGCTTCCCATAGCCTTAATTATTTACATAGTAGAAATCGAGTGTATTTAATATTTAAAACATCGTGATGCCTATAATTTCAGTAACATTTTGAGTTATTAATATAACCAAAATATTTGTGTTCATTGTTCAGCAATATGAACGTGCAGTGCTGCACCTCTTATTCTGGTAACGAGATTAATTTTGATTTAAACGTTGCATGAGGCTGGACAACGCGTTCAATAGCCTATTTATATGGAAAACAAAACCTCAATAGGCCTACTTTACTTTGACCCCCCCCCCCCAAATAAATAAATAAATAAATAAAATAAATTATTGTTAAAAATGATTATTGTTAGTACAATGTATTATTATAAATTACATCTCATTAATTTTGCCTACTTAAATTTTTTAGTTCTGCGATTATGATTGTTTTTCTTGTACATTCAAGAACAATTTATTAAGTTATAGGCTACTGTTAATGTGGCTTTATCATCACAGTTGTACATTATCACCACAATACTTCATTCTCGTTATTATAAATGTAGACTTGATCACCTTAAAGAAAATAATACTCTTATTCAACCGTTATAGATCGGTTTTAATTATTTGTAGGCTATGTTGATCTTGAATTACTGTAATCTGCAACTAGCGCATTTATTCTGAATTGGTAGTTACTTTATAGTTACCGAATATAGGCTATATCCATACAATATAATTTAAATGCTCAGATCTTTGTAGAATGACAAAGTTGATGTAGTTACATAAAATATTAATTGTTCTCCAATTTGTATAGGCGTATTTATCATTGATTATATAATTTCCATTACATGTACTGAACATTTTTGATTTACCTAAAACCGTTCATAGAATGACACTTGCCTAATAACGGACCTTTTCAGCTCATAATATAATAACCTACCTTGTGATATAAAGCAGAGGAAATACTGCATGCGCTTTATCTTTATCCCGCAGCGCGCAATTAACAATTTTTTGTGTAATTTCTTCGGCATTGCATAACTAAGTTTTGGCTTATTTATAAATATAATATTTTTTTCACATACGTATTCGCAATATTAAACTGTTAATGAATGTGTTCCTCTCAGGTGTGAAGCATTAATAAAAAAATAAAGTGTGCACTTATTGCACAGACGAGACTGCACTGAAGTGTTAAATGCGTTGTTTACTAATCCTCGCTCTGTAACCTCTGGCATCACTGGACTCAGATCACGTCGGCTGGTTAAACTTTAGAGTCGGGATTGCTGTGTCTGGGCACCATATTGTTAACAGTTATTTTGCTAGTGCTAATGGCCCCGTGGCAGCCAGCCAAGGGCTTTATAGCGGAAGTGGCAGCGCGAGGAACGCGGGTATGGAGGAAGAAAAAAACGATTAAGAAAAAAATCCCTTTGAAAGAAAGGCGAGAGAGACCCCACTGCGGCGGACGCGACCCACTGCTGCCAAATCCAGAGGTGTGCCGTTATTAGTGAGCATATGAGAAAAAGACAGAACACAGAACCGGTAACCGGCGGTTATAGGCTAAATGTCTGAGGGCACTGAAGCATCCTCAATCCGCCTCAAATGAAACGACACGCCAAACCATCCGTGACCCACAAACCTAATCATAAAGGTTATTTCACCGTGAAAATCCGGTATTTTTTAACGTGCACCATATACACTGATGTATTTACCGTATTTATGACGGTCTTCATGGGGCGGCGCAGACAAGGACCCCCGGCGACTCCACCGGTATTGACATTGGATGTAATCGACGCGCGTTAGGACCTGTCACGCGGGAGTGTATCCAAACACACGCGGACGGAGGTCAACTTTGTTTCTGTGAGAAAATTATTAAGGGGAAGGAAGCTTAGCTGGCATGAAATATGACATATCGTTGCCCTTCCTTGCCACTCAAAAAAGGGACAAATAATAGAGAATAATGTAGACATAAGAGACTAGATGTAGACAAATAAGTCTAGATAACGATGGGCTCTCAGTGTGACCAGGAACCCCTCTATACCAACAGACAAATCTGACCAGACTAAAACTTACAAACCAGGTAAATAATATCATTTAGCCAAGCTACTCTCATTCTAAATGCTTTGCTGATCTATTCACACTGGTAGTCTTTTTTCATCTTAACAATATTTTAGGAAGATCAATTAATATTCTTTCTTTGGAATTGTGAGGATGTGTCATTATTTCAGGTGTGTTGTGTGTAATCCCGAAGAATGTTTTAAAGTTTGTTTGTGTTCGATTCCGAAATAGGCTGATGGTGAGACAGACAAATATTCTTTATAAGAATATAAAAGCCTTTTTGGTTCGTTAAGATGCTGATGTATTAGAGCTGTACATTCTGATGTCAGTCAGTAAGCTCTATTGGTTTTGTTAATGACAGAGTTTTGAGGGCGGCTGGTGGTTCTATACTGACATCTATTTTTTGGGACAAATTGATAAATGATGGTAGAGTCTGGAGAAATGATGGTAGTTTCTCATTTTAGCCTCTAGAGGGAGATGCAATGGTTTCTCACTCCATAGGCCTACAACAGGGAGCCTGAGCGTCGCTCAGAGGGTCTCCAAGCCTCCTGGGACAACATTAGCACTGGACAGACGAAGTACCAGACAACTGCTCCCTTTGGTAGAACAAAGGAAAAAAGGAAGTGAGAAAGAGGAAGTGTTGAATAGAGAATGGCAAAGAGATTGTAGGTCAGATTGGGGGAGATGAAAAGTTAAGAAAAGAAAAAAAGAGTAAAGAGCAAGCAGGTGTTTTTATGAACCCTACTCTCTTGAGAAAAGATAGTGAGAACAATTTAAATCCAAAAGCAATAAAATCATGAATGATTGAATCACTCAGAGGAAATGACTTGGGAAAGAAAAAAGGAGAGAGGAATGAATAAGGAGCAAAAGACAAATTATACTATTTCTAGAACATGCTGAATGGACTTAAATGGACTGGATTTTTTAAAATCTTATTTAAAGGTTTTTTTTTTTTTTGGTGTTTAAAAATAATTGTAGCCTCTCATTTAGGACCGCTGCATGAGGAAAAGCTCTTCCATAAATCCATTCATTCATATTAATTGTCCGTTGTTTCTAGAATACAGAGGGATCTAAAAAAGACAAAGCAGCGCTCCTCTAACGTAGTAATTAAAGTAAAAAGGGAGATGCCATTCCCCTAGTATTTTAGAAGCAGATACCATACATACTTAAGTATGTTAAAGATTCAATGTTTAATGTATTTCATGCACACACACACACACACACACACAGCAAGTCTTATTTTAGACATTTTAGAGCGTGTAATTGAATGTAATGGTATACTGCTGGCCTTTGGGAAGAAACTCGCAAATTAAGACCAAATCGTTCGGAATTACTGAACTATTACACGCACATTCCTCCATCAGCTGTCTGTTTTGTCCATCAAACCTTCTTTAGCAGTTAATTAACACATAGACACGCACGCACACTTTTGTTTAATATTTGAAGATGGGTTGTTCTGTCCTATGGTCCTTAAGCACTGCTGTATCCCTTAATTGGCGGAGTGTGGTTTTAATTTACATATCTGTGTATAGGACTAATAGAATTATACGGCGTCTAATGTGCTCTCTGAATTCACATGGGCATCCTGCCCTGACACCTGCAATAACACCGCAAGGACCTACTGAAAATATCCGCACTGTCAGGCAGCCACAGGGCAGCCCTATTCTGGGACCTGGACTGTTTGATATTTCATGAATGGAGGAGAGGATAAGAGGGAACTGGGGAGTAAGGAAGGAGAGAGATCACACGAAAAACTTGTTTTATCTTCCTTCAAGTTGTCATCAGAAGGTCTCTCACACACAACACACCTGACTCAATGCATCTGCAAGGCAGTGAGCGAGTGTGCGATCAGGGCTTGAAAACCTGGGATTCAGAATCTAATTTAGACCTGGAAATACAGACAAAATATTACTGCATGTATTTACGTATGTATAACAATAACAAAAATATAAAATAAACATTAAATGACAGGTTGAATTAGTGTTTCTGAACAAATTAAGTATGTTGTAAAGTATGTTAAGTAAGTTGTTGTAAGATTTTCTTTTATGATTGGCTTTGGAGACTGAAAGAGTGAGTATTGAAGTGATTAAGTGTTTATATTTTTGCGCTTTTTTTATTCTTATTTTCTTCTCTCTTGGATAGACAGATGAAACTAGAATGAGGGTTTTCTCTTTTGTGTGATATAGCGTGTGTGTGTGTGTGTGTGTGTATATATATATATGTGTGTGTGTGTGTGTATGCTCTAACTCTAGAATAAATAGATATAATGAACAGAAAATGAGACAAAAGTTGTTTACCCCCCCCCCCTTCCTGTTTTATATGCCCCTTTATACCCTTTCCTGCTGCTCAAATCCAACCACCATGAAACCACTGCCACATTAGAACCTTTTACTGGCTATGGCTGGCCCAACACGGGCATTACGCTGGCATTGCCACCCTGATGCTGTTTCCAGTTGTGGCTGTTTCCATGGAGTGGTCATTCCTTATCAGTGTCAATCATGTTTCATCATCCTACAGCCAATCAGCTGTCATCACAGACAACCTTTAAGAGAGCTCATAAACCTAAATCTCAGTTCTTGTTTCATGCTAGTCCAACAGCAGTTTTATTTTTAAACAGGCTCATTTTTAGAGTTGTTTTTTATTGGACTGTGCAAAGAATGTTTGGAACATTCAAGGATGGAATGGCGTCGTAAAGACCAGCTGGACTGGTATGACTTGGGTGTTCTATTAGAATGAAGTCATCAGCATGAAACGACACATTTCTGCAGGGTCATTTTAAAACACCAAAGTCCACTTGAGCTCTTTCACTGTCACATGTGGTCACAAAACACTCCCACCCCCAAAAATCACGTGCATATACACACACAAACTCTTTACTCTATATGGTGACTCATATAAACCTTCTGTTCTCAATAATGATGCCATCATTTAATCAGCCAGAACTCACTAGGAGTTGAATGCATTGTGTGTAAACCTGTTTGTTTGTTTGTTAGTGCTTATGTTTGTGTATGTGTCCTTGTTCAGATTGTTATTCACTGCTAATTGCCTGTGGTGATCGCTCACTAATTAACTTTAAATGTTGCTCTTGAAGTTCTGACAAACAACCATATAACTATCTGCTTATCTGCACTTGTCCAACACATTTTACTCTTCGATGTATTCACGAAGCCATTGCATATAATAGTGTAATTGCACTCAATTCATAAACAGCCATTTAGCTCACCATTTACAATTCAGACTGCAGCAAGAACTTGTGCAGCATTTGCAACTTTTCGAACATCATCATGCCGCGCCGAACCCCCAGAAATGTGTGTTTGTAATAATAATAAAAAACAAAAACTGGCCATCTAAGTACATAGTTATGTCAACAAATTGGTTACAGAGTTTTGACCAAATAAAATTCCTGTCATTACACTGAGAACCTTTGGCATGCTGCTTGTCTAAACCAATTGAATCTGCAGCATTGAAAAACATGAAGCAGGCTTTTTCCAGCTCTCAGTTCCTGCCAAATCTATATACGCATCAGCACAATCTCTTACAAATCTGTCAAAACAGAGAGAAGCTTGGAATAATAAACCATTTAGCTGAGACGTCGTAACTTCATGTAAACAACATGAAATATCTTGCGACAATATGAATTTATATATATATATAATTTTTTCTTCTTTTTTTAAAAGACTGATTCAGCAAGGATGCATTGTTGATCAGTTGTTTCATTAAATACATTTATTATGTTACAAAGATATTTCTGTTTCAAATAAATGCTGTTTTCCATCACATAAATGAATTAAATTTTTTAACAAATATACAGAAATACAAAAGTTATTTGAGTTGTGATTCATGTTTTACAATACTAATGTTTTACTGTATTTTTAATCAAATAAACGTAGCTTTGGTGAGCATAAGAGACTTAAAAGATTTAAAAGAAAAATCTTACTGACATTCAAAAGTTTGGAATGGTACGGTACACATATATATAGTGTTTCTATAACTGAGCCTGACACACCCAAATGGATCATTAAAACATTTTTATTTATTTATACTGTATATAAACATGGTAGCAGAAAGTATTTTAGATTCAGGAAATAAAACTTTAGTCATATGTTTAAATGACCCATTTGGAAGTGTCAGGGTCAATCAACATTTTGTTTTGGTCCTTGCTTGGATTTAAGCCTCTGCTGCCAGGATCCAGCCATTTCACCGAGTACCATATTTAGATGTCTGTCTGGCAGTGACAAGCACAGTAGTTGGACTGAACGGGTTCTGAATGAGACCGAGTAATTATAGTCTTCAGAGTGTTTAATGTTTCTCACATTTAATTCTTATTTTCTTAAAAGGCACTATGTTTTATGCTGAAGCATATTATTTCATGTGGTGGATTCTCTGTTAACTCTGATAGTCTCGTAGTTGTTCTTTATCACACTGTCGTGCTGCTGTGGTCTGGGCATAAGTCACTCTCAGTGGGGAGGGGGTCAATTTATTCCCCCTGATCATTTTATTAATCAAATCAATGGAAGAATGTAAAAACAAGGCAACCTTCATCATCAGATGGCCCTGTGGTGAGGACTCGGGATCTGTGCGGAAATATGATAAAAAAGCTGCGGTTCTGTCCTCTCTTTCTATTCATGTCACACTGAGGGCTAACTCAACCGGCTACAGGAAGTCTAAGGTGGCCCTGTTTGGACAAAATGAATTTGCATTGAAAGTTAATGTTGTGTGGATAACCAGGGAGTGAGGAGACGGTGGTATGGTGGCTTTTATTTGATGGATGAATTTAAACATGTTGCCAGACAGCTTGCGTTTGGTTTGTTCACTGGCGTTCCAAACTGCTGATTATTTGTTTGTTACTCATAACATCCATTTCGCTGTCTCTGTTAAAACCATTGTTGTTTACCTCCATGTGTTTTTGGCCCTTGTCTTCACAACTGATGGCTGTTAGCTGGAGAGTGTAGTGAAATTTTTTTGTGTCTGGATTGAGCCAGCAAAATGAAAAACGTATTTTAATGTCAAACACCAAGACTCTTGCAGTCACTTCTGACCTTGCTGAGAGAGGAACAGCAAGAGAACATTAGTGACATGTTTGAAGACAGAGAATGGCTGCCTTCCCAGATCACCTCATGCTGGCTGCATGGCGCCATCATCAGACATTAAGTGGAACGTCAGCACACAGTCAAAACAGCCCGGTTTCAAAAATACATCATTTCATTTTTTTTTTCTTAAAATAACTGTAACACACAGAGAGCTCCAAAAGTCTGAAACCTCTAGTGAAAAGCTTCTGTTTTTATAAAAATAAAATTCTTTCTAATAGTCAGTAACAGTCCCAGTTTTTCAGTGAAACAATGTTTGTTTTTACTTTGGAAAATCATGCAGATTATTAAATGTTTCTTCATTTTATTTTTTGTTTTTTAAAAAAGAAGAAAAAAAAAACAAATTCTAATTATAAATAATTTTTATAAATCATTCTTTAATTATTATTTATTATTTGCCTTAATACTTCACAGAAATAAAACCCCATCTCTCTCTCTCTCTCTCTCTCTCTCTCTCACACACACACACACACACACAAACACACACACACACACGCACATACTTTTTCTCTATCATATAATATGGGGTTTTTCTTTCTGGAGTGAAATTACATTTTGCTGAAGTTTCCATCGTAAAACGTCTATGCGGAATTACTTCTGGCTTTCGACATCGCACTTCTCCCTGCTTTCTTCTCTTTTTTGTCAACAGCTCTGTGAGAGAAAGGAGTAATAAAACATAAGAATTTTAACCAGCTCTTGAAGCAGTCGTTTTTAATTTGCTCTCCAGTGGGATTTCAAGGGCCTTGGGGCCCTGTTGATCCCCCTCGACTCGACTCAAACTTGTTCTGAGCACTCAAGCATGATGGTCTGAACTTCACAGAAAGATGGTGAAAGGGCTGTTCTCTCTCTCTCTCTGTGTGTGTGTGTGTGTGTGTGTAAGTATTTGTACATAAAACTTGTGCCTAAGCTAGAAAATAAGTGATCTCATTGTCATAATGATCTGTTCCATGTATGGTCATGGACTGAACTTAAATTGTTAAGAAGGAACTTTTGTGTGTATGAACAAAGTATGCCTGAGCATCATAGTTTTTGTGTGTGTGTGTGTGGTCTGTGATTCTTAGCCTTGCACCTGCAGTGAGGTCGACACTTCACCCTGGGGTTTATTTAGATGAGTAGATGAGACACAGACACAGACACAAACTCATGCTTAAAGAGTAACCCTCCCATGTCTCCCAAAGGAGGAAGTTCTAAATTAAAATCAGTCCTATGGAATTGAAAGAAGACTTTACAAAGAAGAAACGAGCACTTTAAGTAATGACTATTTGACATCAGTGGGGTTTCCCTGATGAAAGGATTTAATGTGGTATTGGATGTCTTTTATTTTACATGATATATTTACTAATAATGGTTGATTGCTTGACTGTGTTGGTGTGTGTGTGCACATTAGTCCTGTCAAATTAATGAAATTACATAATACATAATATATGTGTGTCATGTGTATGTTTATTATGTTTTTTTAAGATAAATGTATTTAAGATAAATATATTTTGTTTATATATGTGTGTGTGTGTGTGTGTGTATAATTTTACTTTATTTCATTTATTTTAACTTTTTTAGTTATAGGGTGGTGACATTGGGTTTGGTATAGGATTTTTTTTTAATGTTTTTAATCTTTTTATGTTTAAGTCTTCACCAAGGAGGTGTTTATTTGATAAAAAAATTTATATATTTTAAATGTATTTATTAAATATTCTCCTTTTCTTATTGTTTTACTTGTGTGTGTGTGTGTGTGTGTGTGTGTGTGTGTGTGTGTTTGTATACACTGTGTAAAAGTTTGGGGTCAGTAGGATATTTTAATGTTTTTGAAAGAAATGTCCAATGCTCACCAAGGCTGCAATTAATTACAACAACAACAACAAAACAAATTAATCCTTAATATTTTCTTTTTTAATATATTTTATTATTTATTCCTTATTATTATCAATGTGTGGGAAGCAGCTGCTTAATTTTTATGTGAAGACCTTGATATCTTTTTAAGGATTCTTTGATGAATATTTTTAATTAGTATTTATTATTTATTTATTAATCTATTTATTTATTTTTGTAACATTATTGAATAAACTTAATAAAAGTGTTATTTTGTTTAAGTTTTTAGTGTAATGTTTGCATGTATGTACAGTGTGTCTCCCCTCACTCAGTTTGCTACTGGAGCAACAAAACAACCGGCCAGCACAAAAACACCAGCAAAACATGAAGCTGTAGCCTCATTACCTTTCTCCTTTTTCTCCTCAGCTCCTTGCAGCTTGGGTCACTGTCCAGATATTCATGACAACTTGGTATACTAGCTTCTGTTTTCACTCAGGGATTTGCCAAGGAAGGAAATGTGTGAGAGGGAACAAAAACAGCCAGGTGACTGCAGTGTGGAGAATGTGTGTGTGTCTGGTATCCGTGAGCCTGGTGTGTGTGTGTGTGTGTGTGTGTGCACTTGGCACTCATTTAGCCAATGTGTCCGTGTATGTGTGTGTAGCGAGTTATGACCTGCTAAAACAGCCACATCTTAGTCTACACACTGTAAATCAGCAGGAAGCACCAAACAGCAGGGTGATTGGTGATGTGAAGCCACACCCCCTAATTACTGCAGACATCATGCCAATGTGCTAACGATGTTCCTCACAGCCAGTCTTACTCCATTTAACCTCACTGTATTTAATCATAATAACAGAAGTTACCTTCCTTCCTCGTAAACACAATATAAAAATAGAACAGATATCATTGTAAGTGTTCATAAATAAGTGACACTAGTTGCATTTAGTAGATTAAAGATTGATGATAATATAGTTTATTTGTAAGTTTTTATGTATAAATTGATATACGGAAATGGAATACATTTCTGAATATGTCAATAAAAGCTTACAGTAAAAAGCAAAGATCAAACTATATCATAATGAAGATGAGGTGTTTGGCAAATAACATAAAAGTGAAATGCTGAGTACTTACATTTTGTATCCCATAATGCACCTGTCTCAAGATGCTTTATTAGATCATATAAGAAGCTGATTCATATTAAAGGATAACCATATGATTTGCAGATTCACTAACCCCTTTGTTATAGTTTAGAAACTCAGTTCAGAGTAAACTTTCCGTTCACCAACTGTGGCACTGAAGGTGTTAACCTGTTGCATGTGAAGCTGAAAACAGCTATGAGTATTAAACTCACACATCATTAGTGAGGTGTAAATCCCCATCCCACACTGACACACACTCACGCACTGAAGATTGTTTTTGTGGGTCCTGGAGGCATACCACTGAAAATGGACCCAGTTTAACACAAGTTGCTTTTAATTGGCTGTTTCTGCCCGGCAAATAAGGTGTGCCATTAACAACATAACACACAGAGATATCAGACAGTGAAAACACTCACACACACAAACATACATAAACTCTAAGGCAGAACTAAATCAATGCATCTCTTAAGATCGTTCGTTCCTAATGAAGCATTTCCCATTCTGTATTATTGGCAGAGGCTGGCAGTACAGTACAGTGTCATGGTACTTTACAGCAGCAGCAAAGTGATCACTGAGTGAAAGTGAGAGAAAAGCGGATGTGGGGGTGGCATTCATCAATTACTCAAGCTTCGAGTTGAGCTGTGGTTTCTTTCCCATCTTAGACCCGATGACTTTATTAAAAACTAGTTACTCAGCAACCATTACCCTTCAACACACGCTCTTTAACCACATGGCCAGCTGCTGAGTTAAGGTTTGATGTGGCATGGCCGACAGTATCTTAAAACCATGTGCCAAAAAAAAGAGGAAAGCGGAGGAGTCAATCAGAAACTGCATTTAAAAATATACACTAAACACATGTTTTCAGGACAAAATATTTTGCAGCTATAGTTATTATCATTTTTTATTCTGGAAAAATAAATAAATATTATTTTTAAATATATGTAAATATTACTGTTCATTATATATTTATCAATACTATCATAATATATAAGTGGGATATTATTATTATGTAGTTGCTGCATTTAATATTTATATTAATTTATCAACTGCATAGTTTTTATATAGCCTATTACACACTCCATATAGTGGCTTCAAAACATATTTGGACACACATACAAATATTTGAATATATTTGTATTATTTTACAAAATGTCCAACCTAGGGTAATTTATATATAAAAAAAAAACATCAGCACAAACAGAAAAAAAAACGTTTATTTAAATGTAAATGTTAAAAAAGTAGTAACAATGTCCATGTTTTAATCACTCATCAATCCCTTTCTTATTAAATACAAAATATTTTATATAAACATAATATATATTTTCCATGTATTTATATGCTTGCACATGGAATCTACACATATATTTATACACTTTTCTGTGTCTTGTGAAAGGCATTCTCACAAGGTTTCAGACACTTATTTAGTTAGATTAGCAGGAACCTTTTGTTCAGTGGAGCAGACAGCCGCTTGAATTACTGCTGTCAAGTTTGGCAACACATTTAATATTTACATTAAAATGGCACAAATCTTGCCGAATTAAGACCAGATTTTTTTTGGTCTACAATGCACTACAATGCATTAATGATTTCAGAAGCCCACAGCCACACGTGGATGCATGCACACTCATTAACAATACATTTCAGCCCATTTCTCATCTCTCTCAGCAAATATGAGTCTGTAGTGAGGACTCATCAGGGAGCTAGGCAAAGAGACAGATGAGGATACTGTAGATAGAAAAGTCAATAATTTCATATAGCATTTACATATCTTTCTTAAAATAAGCAAGTCTCTCTAAATGGATGGTGGGACGGACGTTGATAGAGGCGTTGCTCAGCACAGTGCAGAGGGAATAGTTTACTGCTTTTCCTTCATGCACCTTTAAAACTGCCTCTAAATTGAGTATATTACAGTACATTATGGCCCATTATCGACCATTCACACATGCAAAGCCTAAATCACATAAACATCAGATCACAGGTTACAAGAAGGATAAACACTCTGAATAATAAACTACTGCCAAACATTTAGAGAGGTGAACATTTATTCTGCAATATAAATGCGTAATGTATGTATATAAAATGTTTTTCATACTTTTAAATCCTTATTTATCCCCATAAATTCTAATTAAATCCCAAGCAGCTAAATGTTACATTTTTATTAGTTTTTTCTATTTTTTGTGCGTGTCACACACTTTTTCAATCTGTTCTATGTCCAGAACTGTCCACATAGATCTCTCTCTCACTCGGACACACATACAGAGGAATCCCTCAAACCCACCCTCAGTTCTATTTTCAGGACGGAAGCCAAAGACCGCCATTAGTCCACCGCACACTGCTATTAAACTTAATATAACACCCTTTCCATAAAACACATCCATTATGCTGAATGGTCTCTCTGCTGT
This sequence comes from Carassius auratus, assembly GCF_003368295.1. Lineage (NCBI taxonomy): Eukaryota > Metazoa > Chordata > Actinopteri > Cypriniformes > Cyprinidae > Carassius > Carassius auratus. The sequence goes on along the minus strand of NW_020525237.1, from coordinate 65,872 downwards.
TGACTTTGGGTGCATAGATGACCATATGAGCAGCAAATCACTGGTATTGTGGTGAAAAAATAAAATCTGCGTGTTCAAATTGAGGTAGAGAGAGTCAAATAATTGTATTTAAATTGTAAATAATTAGAATTTACAGTCAGTGACCTTTATGGAGAAATGGGTGTCATGGAAGTCATTTTTGGGAAGGCTTTTTGCATGAGGAATGCTTTTGTCACAGCTTGCTGCTAGTAATCAGTAACTCATTTCCCCCGAGTGTTAAAAGGAGAAAAAGAAAATGAGTTTCTCTGTAGTGCCCTCTTCTGGAAATTACAGGGAAACATTCCGATGGCTCAAAACATGGATGAGTCTGGAAACATCTGGCGTTTATGCAAGTTTTCCCATGTGAAATAGAATAGTCTCTATTTCTCACATCCGGACACATTCTTAGATGATTAATGATACATTTATCTAAGTTTAACATTTTCACATCTGGTACAGCACATCTACGTTAGCACATAATTCGCTCTAACAATTCAGAATAACATTCACTATACACCAACTAATCTCTAAGGAGATTTTTACTGCAGTTGCACTCTGTTGATTTGGGCCCTAAAATCCATGCTTTTAGCTTTTTTACACACATGCACACACACACACACACACACACACACACACATCCTTTAGAAGGTGTGCAATTTACGAGCTGTGAGCGCGGTGTGGCAGTTCCACCATATGAGTTGCTCACAAACTCACACACAGCTTTTCATTAGCACACAGTAATTAAGCCACACGCTGCATCACATGCAAACACACACACACACACACACACACACACACACACACACACACACACACACGCACGCACACACACACACACACACACACACACACATTACTCAGAACAAGCACTAAAACAGCACTCTGTGTTATTTTATGCAACTCTGTACCCCAAATAGTGTGGTTTGCCCTTTAGCAGGACTTGGTAATGAAGTTTTGCCGAGCAGCTGTCTGAGTGACCCTTGTATTGGTATTAATGAGAACTAAATGTCTGACTTAAGTTATTGCACACCAGTATGTGTGTGAGCGGGATTTCTGAGATGTAGTGTGTGAGACATCTGGCCATGGTGCTCAGGAAATGACTGCTTCACTTCACTGCTGTCATCACCCTGCCCCATGTTACTCTGTATGTGTGTGTGTGTGTGTGTGTGTGTGTGCAGGAGGTCTTCATTAGGTGTGTTGAAGCATTTTCAATGTAATTATGGTTTAAACTCGATCCCATCTACAAGCTTACAGACAGGCAAATCTCTCTCTGTTCCACAGTTTTATTTGCTTTTCTTGTCTTTCTTGTGGATTATTCTGTTGACAGCACAAGGCCTCTAAATAAGCTGTGATGCTGGCAGTCACTGAAGGTGTTTGTTTGAATTAAATCTTCAACAGGAGGTTGTGTGATTAGACTGCGTGTTTGAGTCAAGCAAAGTGAAATATGAAACAAATTTGCTTACGGTATCCACCATATACCATTCAAACAGTCATACACACACACACACACACACACACACACACACACACACACAAATGTGTTTTCTATCCTGGTGGGGACTTAAACTAGAATACATACTTGACTCATGGGGACTCATGTCACCATGAAGACCTAAACTGAGGTCCCCATTGGGAAACAAGCTTATAAATAATACAGAATGCTATATATATATATATATATATATATATATATATATATATATATATATATTTTTTTTTTTTGAGAATGTAAAATGCAGAAAGTTTTTGTGGTTTAGGTGTAGGGTTGGTATAGAGCGATAGAATATATGGTTTGTACCATTACCCTATAGAGAGTCCCCAGAAGGATAGTGAACCAGAAACGTGTGTGAGTGTGCGTGCTCTTGTTTTTGTGACATATCAGGACACAACTCTGTATAATGACATGGGTATGACACAGGTATTACAAGGTGAGGGTGACTTATGAGGACATACCCCATGTCCCCATTTTTCAAAAAGCTTATAAATCATACAGCATGAGTGTTTTTTTGTTGTTGTTGTTGTTGAAAAAGTAAAAATGCACAAAGTCTTCTGTGAGGGTTAGGGTTAGGTGTAGGGTTGGTCAAGGGCCATAGAATAAACAGTTTCTACAGTATAAAAAACAGTATTTACATATGCTTCTTCAGCCACAAGAGGGCAGACTTCAAAACTGAACTTATGCTTCAAGAATAAAGTTCACACAAAAATTTCAATTCTGTCATAATTTTCTTACCTTCAAGATTCAAGATTCAAGATTCAAGATTTTTATTCGTCACATACAAAATTATATATAGCATATATAACCAGCAGTGAAATGTGAGTCAGGTCCGCTCCATGGACAGTGCAATTATTAAAGAAAACAACACAGATGAAAATATACATAAATAAAGCTATGTAAGAATGAAATAAAAGTAAACAATAAAAATATAAGAATAAAATATAAAAAATGTATATTGTAGAATTAAATATAGAACGCAAAATAATGTGCATGAGTGTAAACTGTAGTCTTAAATATTAAGATGTACAGGGATGTACAATGTGCATATATGCATTTTACTGTAGTCTTAAATATTAAGATACCCAGGAATGTACAAGAAGCAAATGTGCAAAACAGGGCGACACTGTCAGTGTGTCTATGTGAGGTAGTGAATATAGTAAAAAGATAAAGTGAACATTAAGTGGAGGCATGAGGATGTTAAGAAGCTGGTTTAGAGTTTAAGAGCCTGATGGCCTGGGGGAAGAAACTCCTCCTGAGTCTCTCAGTTTTTGCCATCAGGCTACGGAAGCGCTTACCAGATGGCAGCAAAGTGAAAATATGATTACTGGGGTGGGTGGAGTCTTTGATGATTTTTGCAGCTCTACTTCTGCAGCGTTTGAGGTAGATGTCCTGCAGAGAGGGGGGAACAGACCCTGAAATGCGCTCAGCTAAGCGCACAACTCTCTGCAGGGCTTTGCAGTCTTGGCTGGAGCTGTTCCCATACCACACTGAGATACACTGAGATACACCTTCCTCATGTTGTTCAGCATTTATAATATAAGTGAACACTATTTTCTCCTAATAAAGTTTCTCTCTCTCTCTCTCTCTCTCTCTCTCTCTCTCTCTCTCTCTCTCTCTCTATATATATATATATATATATTTTTTTTTTTCATACAATGGAAATCATTGTTGTTTAGGTTTCGGTGTTCTGCTGAAGTCATCATGCAGATTTGGATAAGTTTGAAAATAGAGAATTTTTCCATTTTGGGGTGTATACTGTCTTTTTAATAACAGAGAACAGACTGCACATGTATCTGCTTTGTGTGAACCCCCAGCTACACTTTACTATATGTTTTCTTAATGTTTTTGCATGATATTTAGTGATGTGTCTGCTGATATCCTGCTAAGAGACTTCCTCATGAAGATTAGCATGTTAGCGCATGGATGCTCCAGCGGGGTTTTGAAAAGTTATTTAGTGTTAAGATATGCTTTAATGGATTGCTGGAGATTGGTTTCTTACAGAGCAGGAAATGGATGGAGGTTTTCAGCACTATTAATTTGACCGCATTGTGTTTTGCCAAAGCCTCGAGGCTGGAACACATTTTTGGGGGTGAACGCAAAGAGTTCTGTTCTGTGCGTCTTTGTGTTTGCACTTTCTGGCTCTTGTTGTCATGGCCTGCTTTGAACCATGGATATTAAACTTTTCAGGCACATACACACACAGTTTTGCCATATAGGGCCTGTCTTTGTTTTCTCAAAGTGGATAGAGCTGATGTGAATGAGAGATATTTAACATACTGCAATGCATATATGAATCTGTGTGAGTGTATATGTGTGTGTGCTTGTACAGTTTGGTGGTCTCAGGTTCCAGCCCCTTGCTGCTCAGTTCATCTCCCTCTCTGGTGAATAAATGGAGTGAGCAAATAAGAAATAAAGAAACCTGACCCAACCACACACTTATCCAACAATGGCCTCTCATTCAAGCACACAGACCCCTGTGGTCCAAGGCCAAATCCAATCACACAGAAGTGGTTTACTGGATGATGTTGCTTTTTGAGTTATTGTGATATCTCAAGAATATTATTGGGGGAATATGAGACTGTGTGATGAATAGGGTGATTATTTCCATCAGTTTAATTTCTGCTGTGGTAAAGGAAATTAATTCTAACTGATGATATTGAATGTACAGGTTTTAACCAAGAAAAGTAGTCTCTGTCTCTGTGTGTGTGTGTGTGTGTAGGTGTGTAGGTGGGGGGTCATTACGGTGTAGTGTGTCCTCTTACTACGCTAGGCTCACAGCATCAACCTGAGACCAGATACAGTTAATTATCTACCAGCACACATACACACACACACACACACACACACACAAAGACAAGGGTGCATGAACTAACCAGACTGACAGAAGAACCTTCCACTGGACAGAAAAGAGACAGTCTAGATGAAAAAGACAGATAAAGCGAGGTAGATCTGAGGCTAGAGACAGATACCTAGTCCCAAAACACGGGATGTGATTGTGGATCAAAATCTGAACTACAGAAAAACACAGAGGAGTGAAGAATGGATATTCTTCTTCTTGACAGGAGAGAAAAACACCAACAGCAAAAGAAGAACCAATGAGACCAGCCTCCATCACACATGCCCTTCCTCTCCTGCCAACCTGTCTTCCTCCATCCTCTACCTGTCCGCTCGGGGTCATACTGTGGATCTGCTAGCAGACGTGCATTACTAGCATCATGCCAGCTGTGTTGAAGTCATCTCAGGATGGGAGCATGACAGATTCAGGCGAGCTGGAGCAGGCGGCAACCCCCTGCTTTGGAAAAGTGCCCCGTGACCTGCTCCAAAACTTTCCTCACACTAAGCGTGTGGGCAGCTACCTGGTGGGCAAAATGATCAACAAGGGCTCATTCGCCAAGGTTATGCTAGGCATGCACATCAGTACAGGAGAGAAGGTAACAGGCACACACCCAGTCTCTTACACACAGACGCCTGTCAGTCAAAGGCACACTAAGGGTGTCAGTCATCGGTGCGCTGAAGGGTTGTCATCCATTTTTCATGCTGACTTGCTCTCTCAGGTTTCATAGCAATTCCGTCTTGGCTTATCTCTGACTTGCACCGCAGTAATAATCCATCCACACTAACACACTCAAACTGTTAGAGACATTTATTAATACAAAAGCACTTTATTTGGGGGGGAGGAGGGGTGATCATGAATTGTGCGTTGTGTGGCTGTGGATGTTTTGATGTTGACTCATTAGTGTTTCATTACTCATTTTGTTAATGTAATGGATCTGATGAATTTTTAGCATGCTAAATAGTGTGTAGTTTAATGTTCTTAATGTTTATAATAGATAATGATTTGTAATGGTGCTTTAGATTGTCATTATTTCAGTGATTTGCTTTTCGGGGCCTGCAGAAATAGTACTTTACAGTTATTTGCTGTAAAATGTTTCATATGCGCTTACATCAGCATTATTAGAAGATGAGTGAAAAGCATTTTGTCATGGTATTTTAGTCAAATCATGTAAATGTAATTGCATATGACTATATTTTGTGTATAAATTACTTTTTATTTTATTTTTTTACATATACATTTCATAATTTATTTATTAATGTATTAGTGTTTATTTATGAATACATTATATTGCAAGTATCAATCAAGAGTATCTGTTATGAAATGCCCCCACAAATAATGTATATGAGTGGGATGACTTAGCTATAGTTTGGGGATACATTTTGGATTTCATATAATATAATTTATATTGGATTTAATACATAATGTATATAAATTAATACAATTAATATTATTATTAAACAAAATAAATATAATTTTAAAAACTCAGTTCAAATGAAATTTAATTCATCTGTCAACATCTTTCGTTTCACTTCTTGTTTTTTTGTTTTGTTTGTTTGTTTGTTTGTTTGTTTTTTCCAGTATCTCTGATGTCAGTATCAATATAGAATATCTAATAGATGCCTAAAAATCTATTAGATTTTGGGGAAACTGGAAAACTTCTGGGTTCATCATGACGCAGACAAACAGAGAGAAAGAGAGAGAGAGAGAGAGAGAGAGAGAGAGAGAGAGAGAGTTTTAGCTCAACCTGTCCTCCTCTTCTCACTGAGGTGACCTGAGCTTTCATGGGTCAGTAATTGTGGCCGCTGTGTGTGTGTATATGTGTGTGTGTGTGTGTGTGTGTGTTACCAGCTCTTATACACATCACTGAGCCCTTCCTGCACACTCTGTTTTGCTGGTTTCCATGGGTTGCTATGATGACACATATCCTAGAATTTGAGATTGTAAATTATTATCATGGAGTTGGAGAGATGGACTTTGAGCTATAGTTTTGGCCATGCTACTGCTCTGCCATTAAACACAGCAAACTAAACTAAATCAGTTTTAATATAATGCATAAATACTATGGATGTTTTCTTAGGGCAATAATGTCCCACAGAAAAAATTAAATAAAATGAAAAAAATCTCCTAGACAGCAGTGAGATTAATATAGATTGATTAAATAGAAAAAAAATGGAGTCATGAACTAGGACTCCAGTAATCTCATGTGCCACCTTTTGCCAACAATCATCTTGTTTGTCTCTGTATTTATTTTTTTCCAGGAAAATTTTGAAGAAACAGCTGTGGAAAAGTTAAATGAAACATAACGGAAATGAACAGAAACATATGAGACAAAGTTGATACTTCAATAAAGCATAATGACTCTCTGTTTCTGTCATTGTCAGGTGGCGATCAAGGTGATAGATAAGAAAAAGGCTCGTCAGGATTCATATATTTAAAAAAACATGAAGCGCGAACCCCGGATTCACCAGCTGATCCACCACCCGAACATCGTCTTGCTGCTGGAGACGCTGGAGACAGAGAACTGCTACTACATGGCCATGGAGCTTTGCGGAGGAGGAGACCTTATGGATCGAATCTGTGAACGCAAACGGTTGGAGGAGAGAGAGGTTCGCAGATACACCCGTCAGATACTGTCTGCAGTGGAACACCTGCATCGACACGGGATAGTTCACAGGTAATGAATGGAAATTCTTGCATAGTGACACAATTGGACCCACAAAAATTAAGTTTTGAGATCATTTGGTTTGGTAAGGGATTTAGGGATAGTGGGGTTGAATGAGAATAAAAAGAGAAAGGAAAACACTGAGAGGGTGCTAAGCTGTATAGCAGATTAGTTATAAGAGCCTTAAAATAATGAAGTGCATTGTCATAGGATATATATATATATATATATATATATATATATATATATATATATATATATATATAATTAATAAATAAAAACTACTACAATTTATTAAAACATTTATTTTTCTTTAGAATCTTACAAAAATACATTTGTTAATAATTTTACATTTATAATTTATTTAAAAAAATACTTTTCTCATTATAAAATGTATAAAAAAATATAGTCATATAAATCATATATAGTGTTTTTTAGGTCATTGTTTTGTGGGTGACAAAGTGTGTTTGTTGACTGTCAACCTTTGCTAGTGTTCTGGAAGAATGAGTTGATCTGAGACCTGAATGAAGTGCTTTGGTAGTTGTAGTGCATTTGGAATGTGAAATGAACGGCTTTGCCAAGCTGAAAGTTGGTTAGGAGAACTGTGTGAAGAGTTTTGCAAAAGTGATGTTAGTATTGAGAAATGTGTACCAGTGCCTGTAAAAAAAACTGTAATACAATTAATTGTTAATTTTAAGGGTGATAATAAACATTATTTGTCCAGTTCACATTAATTTTGGAATAATTATATAATACAAAAATGATAGAAGTTTGTGTGTGTGTGTGTGTGTGTGTGTAGTACTTTGGTCTGGCAGTGAAGCCTAATTGAGGCAACAGTGGGAATGTCATTAGCCACTATGGTTAACACATCATTCACTGACTTCCTTACTAATGGAGTCCCAGGATAAAGCTTCATAATGCTGAGGTCTGTCACACACAATCCACTCAGTAAAGGGCCTTTATTCGAGTATGTCAAGGATCAAAAGATGTTCGTCAGCCTACACATACATACACACACACTTGACTACCCGCGGGTTAGTCAGCATACACAGTCCCTATGTAATGAAGGGTGTGTGGGTTCATGTCTATTTCAGTTCAAAATTTCACCCACTTCAAATGACATTAATCAACCCAAATCAAACTATTTTATCAACTGGCTCCACAAACACTCACTTTATGCCTTTGAGTCTGTCTCTGCTGACTTATCTCTATAATTTAAATTAATAATACCCCAAAAACCCAGTCAAGCTGCTGGACAGCAGTCCAGTTTTCCCCTTAAACACGTCATGTCTGTCAGAGAACTTTAATACGGTCATATTTGAAGTAGCTTTTCAACTTTTCTTTGTACTTTGGACATTTTAGGGACAGCGTCTGTGTGTTTGAGTTGAGGAACATTACGACGCCCATTGTGCTTTGAGATGTCAGCCTTGTCAGTAAAAATGGAGAGAAATGAAAATAACTTTGATGGCTATGATATTTTTTTATAGCCTTTTCATACAATTTTATATTAAATGTGAGGAGCGTGAGGTCATCAAAGTGAGTGTGAGTGTTTATTATGAAGTGGAAAGAAAGGGAGAAGGCGGGAGTAAGATAAAAGGAAAAAGAGCGGGGAGAGTGTAAAAGTAAAACTTGGCAGAGTGACTGAACTTCCAGGACCACCAAGCAGTGATATCACCAACAATAACTCTCAAAGCTCTGTCCTTTAATACAAATCCCCTTTTAATTCACATTTTTCATTACATTTTGTGTGCTGCTAGAGGTTGTTGGCTGGTCATGATTTCCCCGCACAGGGAGGGAGGTGATCTGAGTTGGACCCATACGGGTGTTTGTATATACAGTATGAATAGTATATATGAACAGTGGGGTCCCAAAGTCTGAGACCACTAGTAAAAATGCTTTTTTTTTTTTTTTTTGCATTTTTTTCTAGTTTAATACGTTATATTACCATAATTAAAAGTTTGAGTAAAAGTTGGTTTCTGTTGAAAGCAGCGGTGTTATTGTTAAGTAAAGCAACTAAAGATTGTTTTCTAAATACAGCTGAAATAAAATATAAATATTAGATGAAAAATTTTAAACGCCTAATTGAAAATTTTAAATGTTGCCTTGGCAACTAACTGCAATAATTCTAAGTACTAAAATTATATATATATATATATATATATATATATACACTAATAAAAATGATAAAAGCACATAATATAAAATTAAAATGAAAACAAAAAATGTACATTTATGCATTTAGCAGACATTTCTATCCATGGCTATTTGCCATGGAGGAGCATGAGCAGATTTTGAAGGTGCTATCAGAATTTTGGTCCCCAATGTGCGTTATTTTTTTTAAACTAACCTCTTTCACTTTTTTTTTTCTTTTTTTTTTTTTTTAACTAGAGACTTGAAGATTGAGAACTTACTACTGGATGAACTCAACAACATAAAGATAGTAAAGGTCGCCATCATAGGGCCATTGCTGTGGGTGAAATATGGTGGATATTAATTATGATAGAAGCTTATGGTATGCCATTTTTGTGTGTTTTGTTGGCATCCAGAGGCTGCCTGTAATGGCACTCTAAGTGAATGAGTAAATGTGATCGTCACTGTCTTCTGACACAAACACTACCTTCACCTCAGTACACACACACACACACACACACTCACACAAGGCCAATACAGTGCCAAGTTGGCACTCTGATCTGAGGAGTCTTCCCTAGGTTGAGAAGGTAGAACAGGGGAGCAAAGTGCTTCTTAAATCTGATCTGTCCTTCTGTAAGAGAAACCTGGAGAAGTTCAGTCTGGGTCGGAAACACACATACAATCACTCTTCTGACAAATCAGTGTCAAGATGTCAATGTTCTCATTCTTTATTTCTCTCTAGCGGCTGTACAGTTTGTCTTGTCTCTGCTGGAGCCAGAACCAGCAAAAAGGCCAACAGTAAAAACAGCAATGCAGGATAAATGGTTGAATGAGGGATATGCCAAGAGGCCCCTCCATACTGTCACTCATAAAAACAGGTAGCTGTAAAATGAAATCTAATGGTAAAGCTACCCAAAGGAATAGACATAGAGATGGACAAAAATACACAAACATCTCGAAAAATCAATTCAGCATTTTCTGATATCTGTATTTGTGTGTTTTTTGTTGCATTTTAGGCTGCGTCCTGAGGATCTGAATTCTGCTGTGTTAAAATACATGACTGAATCTCTAGGTTACGGTCTTTCTGATATCATCCACACGGTCACCAGTAACAAGCCATCAACCACTTTGGCTTGCTACCATCTCCTGCTGAAAAAACTCTCCAGGCATCAGAAAGTAGTGAGGACCATGAAGGTAAAACCATACGTGCTTTGATATATGTCTACATTTTTTATGTTTCTGAAAGAATACTCTTATGCTCACCAAGGTTGCATTTTTTTTAATCAAAATTACAGTAAAAACTGTTATACTGTCAAATATTGTTACAATTTGAAATAACTGTTTTCTGTTTTAAAATATTTTAACATGTTATTTATTTCTGTAAAGGCAAAGCTGTTTTTTGTTTCATCAATCCAGTCTTCAGTGGAAACTGATATATTCTTTTATTCCGTTTTTTTTTTTTGATGAATAGAAAAATTCAAAAAACATTATAAATATTTTTCCTGTCACTTTTGATCAATTTAATGTATCTGCTGAATATAAGGATTAATAAAAAAAATTATAAAAAAATTAAATAAAACTTTTACCGACCACAAACTTTAAAACAGCAGTGTATAGCAGTATCACATTGGATATAGGTCAGTATTACAGTTTTGTTTTTTATACCTCTTTTTACATTAGATGTGATTTAACAGTAAATTGAATCTTTAAATTGTAATAATTAATATTAAGAATCTTTATCAAATCTCAAAATACGTACAATATAATGTTGTGATGCCTAAATTCACTTGTAACATTTAAAATGCTACATTTTAGTTTTAGCGTTTATTTTACTTTACTGAATTTATTGGTTTATTGACCATAACATGAAAAGTCTATTTATCAGTATTTATTTTGTCCTAAACAAGAGAAAACTGATCCCAATTGATGCTATGATGCAATGGTCGGCTAATTGTTAGGTTTTGGATCATAGCTAGCATGTTAATGACTGTCCTCAGAGAGAAGAGAACAGCGAATGGAATCTTCTGAATAAGGGCTTGTTGAGAAGGACAAGCAATGCAAGTGCAAAGAGTCAGCAGCAGGTGAACCATCCAGCTATACTCTCAACCCAAGAATTCCATCTTGTGTCTAAAACGATCATGGTCACACAAAACATTTAACAACCTGTTCCTTCGCTTGTCTCCTCAGAGTGACACAGCCAATGAGAGGAGCTCAAGGCAGTCCAGTAAGACCCAGCGGAGCCAATCACAGGACAGAGACACCCAGAGTGCCACGAAAAGGACAGCAGAGAGCATAAGACCAAAGCAGTCGAGCCTAGTGGACAGAGAAGATTCTCCTTCCTTTCTGCCTGTGGATACAGCTAATGAGATCACCATGCTGGTCAAGACACATGATGGACTGATTCCTAAGGGTAATATTAATTTCTTATCACTAATAGAGTGCTTCAAGGATGGTGTATTTTGTAGGCCAACCATAACATAATTTTATCTGAATTTTGAAGCCAAAATATAATCATTAGAAGTAAAAAGCTAAAGTTAGGCTATAAACGTCAACATCTAGAAGTTGGAAAGTTTTGTTTGCATCGTTTGAAACAGTGTGATTAAAATAACAGCAAGGCTATGAAAGTGGACTATTGAATAGATGAGTTTACATCTTCTGCATGATGCCAATGTCCCCAACAACCTCTGTAGTAACATTTAGCAATCTTTTTTAAGACATAAAAACTTAAAAATAAATTACGAGTGGGGTTGATATTGATGTATTTTATAGAATAAATACTGTAATAGATAAAATCCTTTCTTGCAGCTATCATGTTCTTGCTAGAGCAGGGAAAATAACCAACCAGCACATTCATAGAGTTTTTTTTTTTTTTCCTCATCTGATGTTGGACTGGACGGAGCAAAGGAATCATTGTGAAGCTCATTAGGAATTGTTAAATACAGCTACCCCAGCCAAAACTTCTTAACACATACTGGATAAGAATGTCCTGCTCAAAGCTGCCAGATCCAACAAAAAATAGTTCAAGTTCAAGATGCACTGAATCCAGTAAAACACAATTAATACTTGCATAGTGTAATAAAGGAACAAAGCATTTCCTGTTTAAGGAAATTCTTTTTTGGAATAAAATGTGATTTTTACCTACTAGTCTGTTGCTCAGTTCATTGTAATTCATAGACCGAATAGGTCCCATGGAGTATATTACATTGTGCCCTGTCACTTGAACCTGGGCAAAGTGAGTGCCAGTCACAGAGCCAGTCACAATTAACAAAGCTTGTTGATGGTTTAAAGCATGATATCATTCAATAATCATCAACATTTAAATAGTCTAATAGTAATACATTAATCTCTCACATGTCCCACACTGTCCTGCAAAATCACATCTACAGTCTTGTAACAGAGCAATAACCAAGTGGTCACCCTATTTTGGACCCACTTAATTTAGAAATTCATACGATGCATACTCAGCTGACAGAATTTGTATATGTGTATATTTCAGTCTTAACTTTTGGTGAGAAGGAGAAGCTTTGTGTTTCACCGCCTAAGTGTTCCTGCAGAGAGGGGAGTGGCACCAAACTCTGTGACTCCGCCACTTTTGATGCCACTGTGACCATCGAAACCTCCAGAGACTCCCAGACAATGAAAACATCAATCAGACCACATGATCTGAGACCGGCTTACTCTGACAAATATCAAGTGCTAGAATACGAACATCAGCCTGATGACAAGTTAGAAAAGTTGCAGACATTCTACTCCGAGAAAGGGGCTTTTCCCAGAACGGGACAGCGATTTAAGGATTTATTACTAGCCATTGAGGAGAAAACCTACAATGCTTGCCACCTCAGCGCCATGGAAACCACAACACAAACCTCCCCTCTACCTCGATTACGTCACACTAGAACGCTGAAGGAAGCCACACCTAGAAAAATCACTTGGGTCGGTCTTACGCACCACACAACACCTGGCACTGGCTCCTCGCCTTTCTTAATAAATTGGTCCAAACCTCCATTGTTTCCATCTCAGAGACAACAAACTCTCGTCATTACAAACCTGAGACATGCAAAGGAGAAGAGGAACACAGGAACGGGAGGGGGAGGAGGGATTGGTGTCCCCAGTAATTCCTCGAAAAGAAACTCTGTTCAGTTGCGAACAGCTATACAGCGCAGAGTCACGGACCTCAGCTTACCAGTGCTTCCGTCTGCTTTACAAAACAAATCTGACATAAAGACAGAAATACTCAGAATGGATTTCAGGTGACATTTGAGGATAAGAGGCCTTCTCAAAGGGAATATGCTGGGTTCAGTACAAGCCATGCTCAGTCGACAGCATTTGTGGCATACTGTTGTTTACTACAAAACAAATCATTTTGATCCATGCATCCCTTAAGGCAAGTCACTAGAGGCAAAACCATTGTTTTTTTTTTTTCATGCACATATATTCTGAAGATTTTTACAGAGGAGTTTTGTTCATATATCATCCATCTGGTTAATATAAATTTGTATTCCTTAAAATATGGTAAAAATATTTTTTGTTTTATAGAGTCACAAAGGTTTTTACAAAGGGGATTTTGGATATCTCTATTTTTAACTCTCAAATTTTTTATTTGAGAGAAATTTTTAACAATCACATCACTCACTTTCACTTTCAGTCTTCGCCTTATTCACCTCTAGTGCTTTACCTTGAATTCACTTCCACTTTATGTGCCTCACCTTCATATTTTGTGAGATAATCAGCATTATGCCAGTTGCTGAAAATAAGCTATCTGCTTCAGGAAGAATGAGATACATTATCTTATTAAAATCCACATATTGTCTTATCATTACCTCCCCTCTTGCCCCCCATCCTCCCTTTTCCTACCATAATCCCCTGGTCCCAGGACAATTTGGCTACTCTTGAGTTTCTTAATTGTCTGGTTGGGATTTGACTGATGTCCATTGTAGGTTTTAAGCCGCTATCATGTTTCTCGCTTTATGAATGAACGCATCTGAATAGCATCACTCAGCTTTGCCAGTCGGTGCCAAAGGATGAGGATCTAGCTTATGAGGAAAATGGCTAATATAACTGAACTTAACTGAAGCTTACAATACAATAAACTATTGTTCAGGAATAACAGGTACAAACTTTGTTTTCTTTTTTTTTAACAACTTATCTTAAAAATAAGTTGACATTCTACTCAATACTGGACTGCTCACATAATTGTAGACATCTAATTTCGGCTAATTTAAGGGTGTGTGTATGTATGTTAAATGAGCAACTGTGATGTGGCTGCTCCCCAATGGCCAGAATGGTCTTGAATAATGGACATGTAAAGGAATCTTTCCCTCTTTTCAAATGGTGAGGAGCTCATGAATTATGAACACTTTGTTTTGGTACATGATATGGTGCTGAGGGGGGTTTGGACTTTGTGTGTGCGTGCGTGCAGATATGTGTGCTGGAGAGAGATTGATCTGAAGTGAGAGTGGCATGTCTGCACCTCAACTCATATTTGCAACCACATAGTTTCCGGAGACACTTAAATATCCTCAGATTATATAATCTGTCTTTTTTCAACAGTTAGTATGAATTTTATTGCATTAGATACAGTATAACAACATAAAAGAACCAAGTGGCATCAGCAAACAATTGCGGATCTGTACATTTTCAGCAGCCATTACTCAATGCAAACTGCAAACTGAATTTGAGCACCAAACAGTCTACGGAGAGAGCTGCATTTGCATTTAATTTATTTGACATGATTTTATCCAAAGTGACTTGCATTGCAATCAAATTATAAATATTTTTTTATTAGTTTGTGCATTTTCTGGGAATCGAACCACGAGTGCCATGCAGTACAGTTTGAGCTTCAAGAATGTTAACAATTTATTCAGTGGCCTGGGGTGACCAGGCACCTGTGAAGCCCAGTCTTTCCAGAAAACAAGCCCAAACTTGCCTAACACCAAATATAATAAATCATTAGTTAGTCCTTAATGAATTATAGACTCTATTTATGTTTATGCTTAGTGGTCTGACTAGTGATTTCTATCGTGTGTATGCGTTGATAAATAATTGTATTCACCATATCCACTTAAGGCTTGCATATCAAGATTTAAATAATTCTGTGAGACAAAATATTTCATAATGTAGATTTAAATGCCTCAATGAATGTCTACCCTGTTGGAAAAAAAACTCAGCATTTGCTGGTTAAGTATGTTCTGAGGTGGCTGCTGGTTTGAGCTGGTTTAAGAAGACCCTTAGCTGGTTTAAGATGGTCATGTGTTGTTGCTACCTGCTCAGCACCAGCAACTCAAACCAGCTAAAGACCTTTTTAAACAAGCTCTAATCTCAGCACACTGTCGTGAACAAATGGTGCGAGAATTTTGAAGCCGGTTTTGGTGAACTGAAGGGTCGCGAGCGCAGCGTTTCTGTAGGCCTAGTTATTAGCCTCGAGTTTATTCGTTAGGCTACTGCTGTACTCGTTGTTAATCCCAGTTTGCATAAAACATGCGTGCTTCAGTATGGAATTACATTTGGTTCAATAAAAATGAACGTAACTTTATAAATCTGAATGTAACTTTTTCAGAAACTATCAAAAATATGCCATTACAAAAGAAGAAAAACAATAATAAAAAAAAAAAATGAACTCAGTCACACAAATTTAACAGGCTCTTCAAATATGCTTCATTCTTTGTTAATGTTTTTCAAAGATTCATTTTCACTAATTCACATGTTCATTTTTATCGAACCAAATGTAATTCCATACTTCTGGGTCAAACAGGAGTGACACCACACGGGGATATCAGTAACTCATAAAACTTAGAGCTGCATAAAAATCTGCAAGCATATTGCACGTGGGGGTAAATATGTCTTCAAGTTTTCAAGAATTCTGTGTGACCTAAAGTGCTTCAGAGGCTGGACTGTCAGCACCTCGACTTGACTCGCCTTTCCCAGAAAATAACGGCTATACACCGGACTTTTCTAATGACGTGCATGCATTATTGAGCGCGCTCTCCCGGGCAGTAGCCTATACGGACGGTCCCTCACGCACGCGCTCACGGACGCGGCCATTGTTTAATCCATGCAACCTCCGATTAACTGTTAGTTTAGGACCAGGACCATCCCTCCAAAGTGTCCTAACCCTTAAACAACAACAACAACAACAAAACCTGCATAATACATTATGATCTATATTATAGATATCGTTATAGACTAAGCTACTAACTGACACTCTCAGTCTGAACTGCATCACATGAATTTTGAACGAAATAGCTTATTGAATGTCACAACTCACTTTCTGCTAACAATTTTGTAACAAATATACAACTATGCATATAGCTCTTCATAAAATCATAAATGTAAACATTCCAGGTTCATGAAACCTTAAAAAAATCAAAAAGCTACTCTGATTGAAGCGTCCTTCAGAGTGGCTCTGTGCTAAATGAAGCAAGCTCTATCTCTTTGTGCGCTAATAGTTTAACGTGCATTTGGAAGCACTATGCAGCCCAGGTTCCTTTTATTTACTCATTCACATAAATTTCCAACATTTCTGTAAACAGGCTTACAGCATTTCTTCATTCTGCCAAAATAAAAAGCTGGAATTTGAAATGTTAAAAGATCAAGGGTTTGAATGTTTGAAAGAATTTACATACAAACATGTATCATTATATAGTATGCCATAGTTTTATTTTTATTTAAAGTAGTCTTTTGTGATTTAAACTTATTTATAAAAAAAACAAACACTTTACTGTTTTAAGGCAATAAAAAATAACAATAAATAAATAATAACTATTATTTTGTTGCATTTGAATGGGTTCCTAAAAAACACCAAAGTGAATAATGTGAACTGAGAGACAAGTAAATTGCAGCTTTAAATTCCAGCTACAACAGTTAATCATATCGCTGTACAAACAACAACATAACAAAAGTTGTGCAGCCCTAAATAAAACTCCATAAAAAATGTCAAAAATAAAAAAGCTTTAAAAAGGCTAAATATTTTATATGTTAACTTGCATGAAAAAAAAAAAAAAAAAAAAAAAAAAATATATATATATATATATATATATATATATATATATATATAAATAAAAGTTGGGGAACCCCTGAATGAGGCAGAAGGGTGCAATATCCACAGAGTTCTCTCAAAACTCAATTTCACATGTCACCCCATACTGAGATACTATATTTTTATATTCAGAGAAACATGTGCGTTAACTAAAGAAAAATAACCAAAATGTGCAATGCCAATACCATGATATTATCTTCCACAATAAGGTATAAGCCCATGAAAACAAAACATTGGTGGTGCACTATTCAGTACCTGAGACACAGATGAAGTACTGTGCCTCTGAGTGAAATCCAGCCTGTCCTGAGACTGGGGTGTCAAAATCTGCAATAGGACAAAATTATACTGTGGATACGCTTACATTTAATGGGGCAGCACAAGAAGATAATGTTACAGCATGGCTGGATTTTGTTTTACAATATGCAGAGGTTTGAGTGTTTTTATCTCACTTTAGATTAATAAAAGTTATATTTGCTTGTTCTCTAAAGCATCACACAAATGCTTTTACACAGTCTTGATAAGAGTCCTGCAACCAAAACTGTCACATTTAAGAGGGATGTCTAGATTAAAAACAATAACAGGAACAAAATAAGACAATAAAACAATAACAGGAACAAAATAAGTATAGCCTCCTCGGATATTCTTTGCACTAATAACTTAAAATGTGCAGATTTGAGTATGGGTCTTGAGTTTGACCCTCAGAGGAACTACCATCAGACTCTATGCAAAAAAAAAAATACAACGCTCTACTGCATACAAAGAAAAAAGCGCCATCTGCTGACTAAAATCTTTCTAATCAAATCTTGCAGGAGTTACCTCAGGAATGAGTGTCATTAACATTCTTTAACAAAGAATATATTGCAAAAGTGTACTGGACAGTAATTAGATATTGACATAATTACAAATAAAGAATTTACTTGACATATAACAGTTATAATTTGTAGTAGGCTATGTAAATTCTTTATCCATGTGATTTCTCGATTCATGTAAAACAGGTATTTGAAGGTTAAGAAACATGTATCATCATATTATGGAGATTAAAAAAATGTTATAGCCTAACAACATAGCTAAGCTATACAAGT
This sequence comes from Carassius auratus, assembly GCF_003368295.1. NCBI lineage: Eukaryota > Metazoa > Chordata > Actinopteri > Cypriniformes > Cyprinidae > Carassius > Carassius auratus. Next base: position 47,614 of record NW_020525237.1, on the reverse strand, counting down.
TTAAACATCAATGGATTGTTTTCACTGACCGACTCTTCTCAGAGAAACAGAATATATGGAGGCATGAGGTTTCCAGAATGAGTGTATAAGTTTAAAACACATACACGGATATATACATACAGTACATATGCACATACACATACACTCATCCACATATTTACACATACATTCAACTCACACACTTCAGACAACCCGTGAAAAAAAAATTAAAAATCCTATTTCCGGTATATAAGACCTCAGTCCACCAAACAGAAATGAAGATATGTAGACAAAACAAAGGATAAAGAGAAAGGAAAAAACAGACTAAATGATGGAATGAGCTTTACGTAGGCCATGACATCCGCGGTTCACAGGTTTAACAGACATGTTGGTGACACACAAGACTAGTGCTTTTATCGTGTTTATAGAACGGAGCGAGGTTCGACTCGCTCACTCCAAGTGCACCCTCTCCTGGACAGGGCTTGAAGCGCACTCTTCATTCAAGCACAAACTCAATAAAAGCCGACTGACTGGTGAAGCAAACAAAAAGAAAACTGAAAATAAAAATAAAAAAAACACTGAAAATCGGCACGCAGACACACCATCACCAATGTAAAAAGGAAACAAAAACGAATATCTTCTTTGCAGTAGTAATACAAATTCAGTTGTTTAAATGAGGTTTTAGTTTGAGCTGTGTGTTATAGATAACTAGTTGTGGTTGTTTAAATTTGTCTCATGTCATTTTTAAAATGTGTATAGCTGTAGAGATCAGCAAAAACACCATAGATTTAAATAAGCATCTAACATCCCTGTTCCCTCATGCAATTGTTTCATATTAACTAAAAACTAGACATTTCCCACAGTCCGTTTATATTGTCCATCATAGAAACATAATTAAATGAATGCTTCTAATAAAAAAAAAAAATTAAAAAAAAAAGATTTCTTTCCCCCAAATTGAGCAATTGAGGTCAAAATTAAATGTTAATAAAATCTTCAAATCAAATAAGATTAAGACATTCATCACATTCTATTTGTGTTCATCATGTGGTTTGCGTGTGACTCATCTGAGAGAGCATGTAAGTGAGATTAACCGTTCAAGGCTCCTAGTATCTCGGCTGAAAAGCATATTTCCTTAGGAAACAAGCAAATCCCCAACTTCACGGATACCAGGCAACCAAACAGCCTCAGCTTGGCACAAGCAACACAATATAGCTCTTTCTAGGAGGAACGGGCTCTGTTACACAGCTGCAAGTTGAGGCACTGTAGGTCCTGGACTCAGTGGGCCCTGTTTTTCTTAGCTATTGATTCCCATGGTGTAAATACTTGTCCGAGCCCAATTTGTCCTATGGCGTAGCTCCACCTCTGGGCACAGTGGGCCCTGTGGTGCAGCTCTGCCTCAGGGCTCTGTGAGCCCCATGGCACAGCTCCACCTCAGGGATCATTGGGCCCTGGGCTGAAGCTCCATTCATTTGTTGATTGAGCAGCATCCTCAGAATAAGGCGGCGCATTTGGTCAGTACAATTTGGTTTCCTGTTGTTAGTTGTGTCTCCTTGGTGATTGGTAAGAGTCGACTAGCTGAAGAACATGCTGAGATAGCTTAAACCTCAGCAGCCTTCAGGCCGATTTTCTCCTCATCCTGTCAGTCCGAATTGGGCTTCTTTAGTGAGAAAGCGTATATGTTAAAATGATCACTCAGCTGCTTCACCTGCACAGGGAGACAGAAGGAAAAAAATGACTATAATGAGAAATATTTTAATGTAGCTGTGCATAAAAACATAACAGTTACAAAAGATAATTCCATAAAATGTATTCTACACTATAATGTTTAATAAAGTTTCATAAGTTGTTAATAATAATCATATTTACTATTGTCATGACATACATTTGTTTTTTATTTACTAGCACCATCTTGTGGCAGTTTGATGTTATAATAAAGAAATTGATTATTGTAAACCATTTTCTTAGTGCTTGGTTTAGTTCATGTGACTCTTGGGTTAGAGGTTAACCAGGAAATAGCCACTGTGTTCCAGTTTCTTTCTGTGTGGTGGGCCAACAAGTCATCTCTCTGTTTTCTTCACGTTTTTGTGCCTCAGAAAGGCTTTGCCTGTAAGTTTATCTTTTTTGCAGTTTTTGCAAAAACGAACTATTCAACAGTGATGGCAATTTGTTTATAATTACACTAAGAGAACTGATTATAGCCTTTAATATGTGCTCAGAGAATATTTGTAAACAGCAGAAATTCATTTGTGTTTATTTTGAGAATATTTTGTAACAAGACATTTGTAATCTTTGTATATTTCAGTTTTACAAAAAAGAGAAAGAAGAGGAAAGAACAAAACAGTAAAACTTTCAACTTTACTACTGCGTCTGCCCTTTTCTGACTCCTGTTAGCTATCTGTCAATGTTGCGTAGATGGAACACGCATCTAGGACAGAATAACTATTATAATAATTGATAATCAATGAATTGTACAAGTTGTTATAAAATTGATATAATTTTAATAAATTATATTAAATGGTTACAGGACATATTAAATAAGTTGATTATAGAAATTATAAAAAAAAGTGTGTGTATACACATATACATATATATATATATACATATATATATATATATATATATATATATATACACACACACACATTTATACATAAGTACTTTTTCATCATTTATTATTATTATTAGTTGATTATTTGTACATACATAATTATTTGACTAATTAAGTAATAAGCAGTCTGTGTGTGTCTTTACTCACAACTGATACTCCATAGTGTATGTGAGTGAGGATGACTACGGCAGTCCATATGTAGAGGACAGTCATTTCAGCGTGCTGTACAACCCCAGATATCACTAGCAACACCACAGCTGTCATCGGCAACAACAACAAACTCAGTGGCTCACATCGAGTGTTACTCATCTGGCATACAATGAGCTTGCACTGAGACAGAGAGAGAGAGCGAGAGAAAGAGAGCATGTCAGGATCAGAAATGTGACAAGATATTTCAAATGGAACTGAAAGGCATCCATTGTCACGGCTGCTCAACTCGTTTATCTACAGCAGAAAGAGAGGACTGAGTACACTCACAGTAACATTGGAGAAGGCTGTTCCCACCATGAGATAAAAGATTCTGGGTTGCTTCTCAATGATGTCTGTAGGAGAGAGACTGATCCACAGTGTAGACAAGACAAACAGGAAGACGGGAGAGAAAAACGGCAAAAAGGCCTCATACACCGAACTGTGCTTCAGGGTGCTTTTACGGTATGCCCTAAAAACATAAAGAGAGAACACATGAGAACAAATATCCCTGTTCCAAAGCATACATTATTCAATAGGACAATCAGTAAGCTACAAAGTATGAGCTATTTTTATGTAGTCCAAAAACAAGAGGCCTGAAATGAAACTTACTTAAAGACATTGTAGAGGCTCATTGGCAATGTTACAACAAATAAACAACCTGTAAAAAAAATAAAATAATAACGAATGAGGATATCAGATCATCCTTTAATTTGCAAGTTTGGCCTAATAGTGAATGAAGTATTAACTGTAAGAGAGTTCACTCACCAACTATCATAACAGTGAAGAGATCTCTGTACTGAACAATCCCAAAAACAGGTTTGTACCATGTTTCAACACCAACCACCGCTGTTATTATGTACACCACAGAGATAGTCTGGTATGGAGAAAATAAAAAGACTTTCATACAAACTGTAATATTTATTTCCATCCAAGAGTCACTGAAGTTTCAATGTACTGTGTGTGATGTGTACAAAAAAACGAAATTCTACCTTCAAGATGTATTAATTTCACATGTTTTATATTCACTACTGCTCAAACACTGGGTACTTATACTTAATACTTATAACTAATAATTTTATTCTGCAAGGATTCATAACATTGTTTACAAAAGGACAGTAAAATAATGATACAAAAAATTGGCTACTGAAATCCAGCCTTACCATGACATGAATAACTTATAAAAAAAATATACACACACACACACTCTCTCTCTCTCTCTCTATATATATATATGTATAGAGAGAGAGAGAAAGATATATATATAGAGAGATATATATATAGTTTGTTTAATTTAATATTTTGTAAAAAACACTTTCTTTTCACAAATTTTTCTTTAGCCCATTGTAATAAATTACCACTTGACTGATGTCGTAGCCCCAGGGTAGGAACAAAATCCCAGTGTTGTACTTCTCCCAGTGAGACAGTATGAAGGAAAACAGGACAACCCATAACAGATAATACAGCGTCACCACGCCGACGCCGGTCTCACCCCGTCCGAAGACAGAGTACACTGTAGCGACGAAGAACACACATGCCCAGCTGTCCAGGCCGTGGTCGAACAGCTCACCCAGAGGAGTGCTGGAGTTTGTTCTCCGAGCCTGTTTGCCATCCACACCATCTGTATGTACACACACAAGATATCTGAAACTTATATGTGGGCATTACACCATTTCCAATTTTGCTACCGCATACACAATGTTTCAGAGGTCCTAAAAGATGTTTATATTCAGGGGTGCACATCATTTTTTCAGCCTGTTTCTCATAAGAGAATCGCATTATGTAATCTACAATTCTAAGTCGCTTTGGATAAAAGGGTCTAAAAATAAATACATTTAAAGCATTTTCAAGATCATATTCAAACTTAAAATTAGCAGGCTTTTATCTTGGCGGGTTGCCGGCAAGTAAGTATACGCGCTTCCAGATTTAGCACTGCTGCTGATTAAAGAGCGTCAGTGGATGAATGTCACAGTTTTGCATTGTGCTTTGAAAAAGGCATGGCATAGCCAAGATTTATGCTTTCAGGTTGAAAATAAAACTTATATAGTACAGTTTGTGATCTAACTTAAGTGCACCCCTGTTTATATTAAACAATAATACTGAAATGCATTCAAATTTAGCTTTTTTTTTATTAAAGGTGTTCGATAGCATATTGGTGTTTGCTGTGGTCAAGAGATTTGTTCTGAACAACAACTTGAACAATGTTTTGACTCTATTAGCAAAAATGTTCCTTAAACACAAATAAATTGATTCAGAAACATTAGCCACAAGCCAACTGCCTCCCAGGCGCCGCAGCAAAAAATAGCTGCCCACTGCTCTGGTAGTGTGGGTTCACCACTCACTGCTGTGTGTGTGCACATGGATGGGATAAATCCAAAGCACAAATTCCCAGTATGGGACTCCATACTTGGCCACATCATGTCACTTTCGAAAACAAAAAGACACACTCACCTAAGGTATAGGCCAGAAAGTTGAACAGACCAGCAGCTATCCACACCCAACTTGGCACATGTGTACGGCCTTCCCCTGTGCCACACAACACCCACGAAACAATCAATCCCATTTGTAAACAGATACAAGTCCAAAAAAACTAAAACAGTATTAAAATAACAAATTGCAATGAATTATACCCTTAAAAATACAGAACTTCTTTAGTTAATTTATAAAGAAAGAATTTAACTTTCAAAATACATTTCCATTACTACTTAATAGAAACATCTGAAACCAATTTTTTTTTTAAAAGCAGAACATATTTATAGTGTGACTTCTTTTAATTATTCACTCTACCACTGAATGTACAGTGTGTTATGCATATGTGAGAGAGTTGGCAATGTGCACAGGTGTGGCTGTGTATTAACAGATGGCTAGTTGATAATTGAGGGAATGATGAGCTGGAAGTGAGACCTTGATCTTTGTCATATGAAAAAAATAAAACATACAACCTTTTCCCTATCTTTGCTCATAATCAATAATTGGTTATAGTTGCTATTCCAAACGAGTTAAGGTCCCTAAGCTTTTTAGAAAGTGAGCATTACCCACAATACCCTCTCACTAGTAAATCAAATCCATACCAATCATACACACACAGTTTATTGACCTCACCTGAGGCATAAAAGTCAAAGTCGAAAAAGGACAACAAGATGAAGGTGAGAACCAGGAACATGAACCCTGTAAATGTGATGAGGTTTGGGGCAAGCCATGTGGGCAAGATCTGAAAAACAGCGAGAAAGAGGGGAATTAGCAAGTTGCAAATGGTCTGATCTCCCTTGCAGGTAATCAGATCCACACAGAACATTAATTCATGTTGCATATATGTAATTCAATGAAAGCAAAACACAGCATAATGGTAATCTATTTATGTGAAATAACACCATACATTCATGGATTCAAAATATTTTCATATAGATTGACAGACAAGAAAAAATATTCATAAACGTATATACACTATTAATATATTTAATAATAGTGTATTTTAATAGACAATATAAACAAAAATAAAATGCTGTACTAAAATGTATAACTACAAAATAATTGTAAATAGAAATATATTACAATCTGATAAAACTGTATAATTAAATCTAATATATAATTTTTTAAATAATAAAACACTTTTGTTTGCCATATTTGAAAGGGACTTTTCCATTTGCTTGTCTTAATGTCAGTCTTGAGTTTAAATCCATCAAATAGTACATTTAAATAACACAAATTAATATTCATCTATAATAAAAGTGTCATTATTATTATTAAATTTCATATGAGAGACTGAATGCCCTTGTGTATTCAGGGTGACATTCTGATTCGGAACGTTCTCACCTTCACCAATGAGTTCCAGAAGGGGTGCATGACGTAGATTGAGAGGGGGTTGGAGTCAACCGCACTGTACTGTAAAGAAGAGATGAGGAGAAATGCAGAATAAGACAACACATACTAATAACACACAGTTTCAGAAGTGTGAATGTCGAATAAAGTGTTGACAAAAGAGTGTTTCTGCTGTGTCAAATAATATGGCACACTTGTGTCTAAGTAATGTAATTCAATGTAATAATGTCTATCGAAAATGAAACAGTACACGACTACAGCACACAATAGTAGGATTCAGGGGTGAAGGTCACTTTTCAACTGCTCCCACAGCATGTGTTTATTGTTTGGGCTCACATTTGGAGCTTAGGAAGAAGTCGGCAATGTCAGCAAATGAACGTACACAAAACCACAAATTAATATACACAGAATGCTGAAATGAAATACTTATTTTATAACTATAACTTTAAGTGTTTTATTGGTTTTAGTAAACTATAAACACACTGTGGGTCACCAGGAGGGGGTAGTTATGTACATTCAATGCCCCCTAAAATATGTGCAAATATGCAGAGCAAGAATAGCGCATACAAACTCAGCAGCCTGTATAACAGTCCAAAACACTGGGAGTAAATAAATACACCTTATCAGGCCAACGGGACATTCAACCAGGAGGTACACAGGGTCAGAGCAACATTCATTCACAAGTTCTGTCAAATAACCACTGAGACATACACACAACTGCGTCACACCCAGGAATTCAACCTCTCGAGCCCTCTAGTCCCACACCCTTTTAAGAAAACTATCCTCTTCAGAGTTGCTTTGGGACAAATACTAATAGAGACAGAATGATTGATGTGAAGGAGTGGATGCCAAGTTGTCATTTCCTTCATATTGATATTAATTATATTATTAGATTATATCTCGTTTGACTGTTAATCAAGTTATGGCAAGAGTGAAATGTGTAACCTCATGTGCGCTTATGAGATTTTAAAGAATCCTGCTTTATGCTGTACTTCTACTCTCTAAGATAAGATGATGACTTCATAGTGTATGTGTGTGTAACGAATCTTACTGATAAAATTCTAGCTAGGGCTAGGCGGCCTTGAAGTTCTGATATGTCCCAGGACAAACGTTCAACTGCCAATGTCCAGCGTATCAGATATACGTCTTTGGAGAGACGTATTGTGTCTGACCTCGGATCACTTGTCAACAAAATAGTTGTCAGAAGATATGTTTGAATCATTTATGTCCATATGTGGAAACTGTCTAAGTTTATCTAGGTTTTGGAACCAATCTGAATTTTGTTGACTTTGACGTAATAAGTATCCTCTGACAAGGTATGATTGTTGTATTGAAGCGGACTTCTCTTCTTTCTTCTCTTCTCTAACGCATCTCTGACTCCTGGTCTTCATTCATCATATCTGGTGCTTGGGTTTTAACTGTATATTCCTCTACAAATGTATTATAAATTAATAATTATCATATAAAAAATTATTATATGCATTAAGAAAATGCAAACTTAAAATAAAACATGATATATATATATATATAGTGTTCATGTTCTAGTAAGTCAATAAATAAGCAAGTTCTTGTTGGTGCCTGTTGAACACAGTAGTATATAATGGCATTGTTAGTGGCATTTATTGGATAACAAGATACAGTAAAAAAAATTTTTATTGCCAAATATTATTACAATTTGAACAATTGTCCACATTTTTTTTCTTCCCAGAATGTAATTTATTCATGTGATTGTAAAGCTGGATTTTCAGCATCATTAATGCAGTCTTCTGTGCCTCATCATTACATGATAATATGTTGATTTGGTGCTCAATTAATATTTCTTCTTATCATGTATTATCATCATTGAAAACAGTTGTGCTGCCTAATATATTTTTGTGGAAACCATGATACATTTTTTTCAGGACTGGGTTATGAACAGTAATTTTAGAGAACAACCTTCTTTGCATCTCAATCAGGTGTTTCTTCTTCTATAAATTATATCAGAGGTCTCTGACACTACACTACTATGTACAGTAACACCTGAATATTAAATGAACACAGCGAAAAATTAAAGTGAAAGCACGGTGAGTGAGTGAGTGACTCACATGCAAATTATGTCCGAACCACATATCCTTATTAGACGCGGAACCAGCAGCCCATGCCTTTAATTCAAACCGATTTACAAGCTAACCGACAACATAAAGCATGTATTAGCTAAACAAAGCTGGATAATGTCTTTGTGTTGTGTTTGCTGGTAGAACAACACAATGTTGTCGCATAATGTTTAGAACTGAAGATCTACTTTCACTGGCGGTTTCAAGTCACTGTGACACACCAGTTTCACCGGTTTACAGCACTAATATGTCTTTAAAAATCTTCGAATTGGATGTATATGCAATAATAACTAAACTGTGTAACAATTCATCCAGAAAATTCGAGGGAAGAATAGACTATTTCTCTTTAAAATGTCACAATAAGCAGCCGTTGTCCTTTCTAGAGAGCGGCACACACCGGCAGACCTCATGCTTCATGATAGCATTAACAGCACGGCTCAACTTACCAACACCCTAAAACACATTGTGCAGAATAACAGCGGTCTCACCTTATATTTATCAAAACCTGAGAGTTGCTCTTGGGTGACATAGTGGTAGAGAGCCATGATGACCGCAGCACGCCTCTGAGACGGACCGAAATTCACCCGTGTCGGCTCAGTTTCCGCAGTGCCGCGCGTGTGCGGTGGCGGTGCAGTGGCGTGACGCCTGAAAATCCGCCCACAATCCAACGTCATGTTTCATAATAAAAGCCGACGTGGAACTTGCCGTGGTCTTTTATTCAGTTATGCTACGTTTTTTCTACTCACTCAGTATAGTGTTTTACTATATATATATATATATATATATCATTTGTACACAAAAAGTGAGCTAAACCTGACAAATTATTCAAAAACCTCCCTCTGGGGACGTCCTCATTTGTAAAACTGGTATAAAAATAAAGTTAACAAAGCTTTTTAAAAGTTATAAAAATGAAAAAAAAAAAGGGCAATTTTGTAAAGGGCAAGTTTAGGTTTAGGGTTGGTGTAGGGCGATAAAATATACAGTTTGTACAGTATCAAAAACATTACTGTCAGTCTATGTAATGCCCTCATTTACATAGCTCAGTAAAGGTGTATTTATTTATTTATGTATGCATGCATTTATAGGCTATAAGTATTTATTTATTTACATTCATTTACATTTCAAACTGTTCTACATACCACCTCCTCTTTCCTAAGTATAAAAACCTCAGGACTAGTCAACATAAAACGGGAACAAATGTTGCAACATATAGATTAAATATTCTCAGTATTACATAAACGATTATTTTACATTACGTGAGCTATTTCTCATTGTAGGTTAATTTAAAATTATTTTTCCTATAAGCATATACATTAAAGGTATGGATAAATAGCTTTTTAATTGTTTTCTATTAGGCTCGCTCATATTCACTATGCTGTTATGTCACTATCTATCCAAAAGGGGGCACTACAAATACACGAATAAAAAATAATAATAATAATAGTAAATAACACCTCTGTACAGTAGAAAGGTTACGACTAACATACACATAACTCATGTAGGCTATGTTTCTCGATTAAAACTAAATAAACTTATCGTATATTTCTACGATGTCCCGGTATACACCCAACAGTGAAGATAAGGTATCTTTCCTGGTGCTGCATTACAGTAGATAAGTACATCTCATATCCATACTTTGCTTTGTTTGGTTTGGCCCTACCTCGTCATAATATGTAAGAGTGATCATATAAGCAGCTATCACAAAGACTTAACCTAAAATTAAAATTGAGATAAATAAAAGAAGCAGAGAATAACCGACATTTCCTTCTGACAAAATAATTTTTTATTTTATAATTATTATTATAATTTTTTTTCAGCACATACCTTTATATCTTGTTTCATGGAATTGTAATTAAAGTCACGGGATTCAAAACTACAAATTTTCCTTACAACTGTTAATTCTTTACTTTTCTGGTTACGGACAGCTCAGAAATGAAACATCATTATTAGGATAACATATCTTCAAATCACAGCAATAGGGGACTACAATGACATGGATTTGCATTTATTAACATGCCATAAAAAAGTTTCACATTTCAAATAGCTACAATTCACAAACCTAATCTCTGATTAAGGTGCTTGGCCCCCACAACTGTTGTATGCAGATATTAAACACAGATCATGTTACATTTAAGACAGCTATGAGAAACAGGTCACATTCATTAAGCGTCTAACAACATTAAAAAAAAAAAAAAATTCTCCACACATTCTATTATGCATGAAATATTATAAAAAATAATAATAAATCATAAAATGTTTACGATACATTGCAGAAATATATATATTTAAAATGTAACAATGTAAAGTTAATCAAGGATCTAAAAAGTAAAAACTTGATCTTGCTGGAATTGCATCTCCTGCACAATACATCATTAATTCTGTAAAATATAAAAGTCTTTAACTAATACTGGAGACTTTTTATGTTTGTTTTTTTTTTACACTGATTTTGAGGAAAATTTTGTGGAATGGATTTTTACATGGTAAAATGTTCTGAAGGCAAAATAGATTTAGCCAGATTATTTAATAAACTAACACAAAATGGACAGGGAATACGTAGAAATATGTGTATGATGGGCATTCCAATTCTGAAGAAATCTGTCCATGCAGCCCTGAAGTGTCATGGTTTCAGTGAATAAATTGAATCTGTTTCCCTTTAAGCTAGAGAATCACCTTTACCACGTGATGGGGGGTGTTCATGTGGACGGGGCTTGTTTTGACCGTGAATGTGCCGGAGGTTTTTCTGTGAGGGTCGAGCAAAGCAGGATGTCAAAGACCGTGAGCTGCAGTCACAGGCTCCATCCTGGCAAAGAGATGGGAAAGAGTCAGGAGATATGCTCGGTTCAGCGTTATAACAAATCATGTGGCATTAAGACAAAGACTGTGCAAAATATTAATAATGTAGATTTTCACTTTTTCTAGTTGTATTTAGTAGAAAAGAGTTCCAATTGTTTGTATGTGATTTGTACTGTTCGTATATCTGATTGTATGTGTGCCATATATTATGTATTATGTATTTGTATCTTTGTAAATTACAAATAGTCATGTGAACAACCAGTCTGAGTCATGAAACTATACATAACATACCCACAAAATAACTTTACTGAAGGAATCAGATGTGAACTTAATAACAGCTATGAATGATTTACTGACCGAGCAAATCTGATTCAGACAGCAAACTCACTAGTGAGTTTGAGGCTATCTCGTGAATCTTTTTGACTGACTTGCTAAAAGAGGCTTTTTTTGTTTAGAGTGACTAGATTTCAAATTATTGTCACACATTTTTATTTTTACATTTGCAACCAGTCACGGGTTTGAACCTTAATATATTACTCTCTTAACACCAAACCTTCAATTTAGTTTCTTCATATTTTTGAACGGATTCAACTTTGCTACTAACCTCCAAGCCCTTGTTCTTACTGATTGAACCTCTGTTGATTTGACGCTGAGTTGGGGTCTGGCTCTGGCTCTCCTCTTTTGGGCTTTGTTTCATAAATCTACGGTTCACAATCTTGGTGATGCTGTCATTTCTGACTAGCGGCACCGCTGGTATACGAGACGGGGGGTGCTCAGATTTCTTTGAACCCATCAGACCGACGTGATCCTTACGAGCTGCTGGTGCTTTCTCCATCTCCGGGTTGGTCTTCTCTCCTCGACCACACACATTGCGCAGAAACTCATGGACCAGACCGTACTTGTGAACGCCTGCATTTTTACGACCGCCAGGTTTTACGCTGGCCTGCACTGATACTGAACTCGGCCTGCTGGATGTCGAAGCACGTTGCGGCAGAACCCACAAACCACGTTCCTTCGCTCCATAATCCAGCCTGGGGGAGGCGCTCAGAGATGAGGAGGATGTAGTGAAAGAGGAAGAGGATGAGGGGGATGTTGAAGAGGAAGACTTTGTAGAAAACGGAGAAGATGCGGAATGTCTGCGTTGTATTTTCGGCGAGTTGGTGTGAGGCTGAATGTGATCTGCTGGACCAGGTACCCTTTCCAGTGACACTGACATCTGCGGGGTTCTTGCAGATACAAATGAGGTCACTCGGGGCGACCAGTGCTTTGCAGCATAAAGACTTCGAGGACCATTGGTTTGTAGCCCAACTGTGCTTGGCTGTGGTTGGGATTGAGTTTGCGTTCCTATACTCACAACACTCACCATATTGCTCCCAAAATCCTTTGCTCTTTTCCTCTCCAAAGGGCTGGATTGCGAGGTCTGCAGCACACTAGCTGTAATTTCCTTCATGTCATCACTCAGGTTGGCTGAGACGTCCAAGTTATTGAAAGCCAAGCATGAAGGCGACGCCATACTGGAGGTCTGAAGACCAGAAGACGATCTAGAACTGGTGACCGCCATCGAATCTCTCTCCAACAAACTCTGGCAGTCAAACGGCAGGCTACCCAGCCAGTTTTCATAAGCAGTGACCCAGTCTTGGTTTACAAGACCACAGGCAACGGCATTGAAATGTGGTTGCTGGCTCTCCTCAAGCTCTTCCTCTTCAGCTGCTATCAGAGAGCTCATTTGGATCCTTTTTGCTGATGGTGGGCTGTAATATATACGAATGCTGGATCTCTCTGGAGCAGTGTGGCTTCTCTGGGTCAGCTCCTGGTTTAGGTTCAGACCAGGGAGATTGGGAGGCATGATAGGAGAGTCCCAAGTCTTGCAGGGGTCTTCCCTGTCCAGAAGAGCAGCTTCTCGACTGAGATACTTCCAGTTCTTGTTGGGTTTTGAAATGCCAGTTTTAAGAGGCATCCTGTTGGAAAAGCAAACTCTGTTAAGGAATTCAGTCAGATAGCTTGAGTTCAAACTACGTGCAAACAAATGAATCAAGCTCACCTCTCTATTTTTCCATCTTTTTTCATCATCTTGCATCTGGGGGACTGAAAATGCACGAGAAAGATTAATGTTTGTGCATGGATAATTAAATGTGTAATATTAAATAACGGATATTAAACAACAACACATACTTCAAAACATCTTTAGATCAATAATTAAATGAAACAACGTAGGAACTTAGGATAAAAATAAATAAGAAAAGAAATAAGACTGAATCTTAGACTGAACTGTTTTGAGACAGTTGATATTAGTTAGGGATGAGCAATTTAAGACACACTGTAATCAAATGTAAAAGCCTGTCTTATTTAGAAAGTGTGTCAGAGAGATAGTTAGGGATTACAAAAAAGAAAACAGCAAGAAAACCCTTGGACCGAAAAAAAAAAAAACCCTGATAAAATCCCTTTGCACTCCAATCCAGGCTTTACTTAACCCCATCAAAGACTGTCACTGTCCACGTTCCACTTTTATTATAAGCATCTATGAAAATGAACAGGACTTTTTGTTTAAATGGAAAAAGGAAACTGTCAAACTGGAAGAAACAATACCATTTAAAGATTCATTTTGCATTAGTTCCTCTGAATATTGCTTCTTTATTCCTCTCTCGCCTCCTTTCCCTCGACACTGCACAATGTTACCCCCCATTAACTGTAAAGGAAAATAAATTCCTTATTTGAACTTCAACTGAGCCTCGATAAGTCTTTCTGTGGTCACTGTGGTTTGGCTAAGACCTTTTTATAGTCAGAAGCTGTGATTGAAGCTGATGTCTGCACTCCGCCTGCTGTCCTGCAGTCCCAAAAAGGGATTAGCCTAAATTCAGTTGCCACGCACAGGACTATCTCATATCTCTAGTAGGAATGCAAAACAAATTATTTTAATAATGATAGCTCAGATTTCAGCTAGCAGAGAGCATGAACTACTTTTCAAAAGTGTGGAGTCTGTAAGATATTTAAATGTTTTTGAAAGAGGTCTTTTATGTTCAATAACACTGTATTTATTTGATTATTTACAATAATAAAAAAAAAAAGTTTTCTATCTGAATATTTTTTTGAATGCATTTTATTCCTGTGATGGCAAAGCTGAATTTTCAGCAGCCATTCCACCAGTCTTCAGTGTCACACGATCCTTCAGAAATCATTCAAATACGCTGATTTGACATTTTTATTATTATTATTATCACAGTTGAAAATGGTTGTGCTGCATAATATTTGTTTGTGGAATTTTTTTTTTTATTTTAAATAAATTTACTGACAACAACTTTTGAGCGGTCATACTAAAACTACCAAAAAAATACCTAAATAGTGGAAATAGGTAAATATAAAAATAAGAATACGGTCCAATTCAAACACTAGTTACCACGTTAGATATCATGAACTAACTTCTACATAACATGCTAATTTCTACATATACTGTATTAATTTGAACATTTTAAGTTGAATAAATTAATATTAGGACAAACACAAATTTGTTTATTTATTTGTTTATTTAGTCTAGTAAGTCTAGTAAGACCTGTTTAATGATTGACCTTTGACGGTTGAAATCATGTCAAAGTTCCACAATACACAGAATATGTAAATTATTGTTTCAGTGTATTACACTAATTTTTGCTCTGACCTGCAGTTTTCTATTTTGCTTAGCTGTCTTCGACTCTTCGCACTCTAGACTCGTGTGGTTAAGGTGTTCTAGCAGTTCCTGCCACTCAGAGCTCCAATTGCTGTCACAGACCTTCAGCTGTCTTGTCAGGTCCATCACTGCAGTGTAGGACTCTGCTAACAGGTGCTGAAGCTTCTCAACGTGGTCCTTCTGTAAAGCCACATTCAGGTCTGATGGTCCCTCTGCTCCTGCCTTCCCAGCTGAACCGTCCAGCTATAAACAAACACAAACAGCTTGGATGACATTTCTGCTTCATAAAGCTTTTTTCATTTCCTCCATAAGTCCCTACAGGCACAAGAATGAAGAAAGAGGAGATGACATGAGAACCAGGCAACAGGTTCACTGATACTCTCTGAAGGGAATTTAAACTGATCTTCTGTTCTCACCCTGCTTATGAGGCCCTTGAGCTCTGCACACTCCACAGCCCATGCTGCTTTGGCGTTTGCAAACTGCTGGTTGACAAACTGGGCTGCACTGTGCTGCTCCCAAAGTTCAGAGAACAGATCTGACAGTGCAGTCCTGAGGTCTGAAAGCAGGGCACTGCTCACCTGAGAGAGGAGCACACATTGATGAATCTACACTTGGCAACAGGAACTGAACCATCCTAACTTCAACAGGTCAAGGAACAATGCTATTGGTCAACTATGCTCAAAGAGCAGGCATGTTCAGCTATACTATATTATGAAAAAGGCATATTTTTGAGTTACATTCTTTCAAGCTGAATTTATTGCAGAATGAAAACTTTTTGGTAGTCATGTTGAAACACTTATTTTTACCACAGTAATTGTCATTCTTTTTCATACCTGACTGTTGCACTTCTCTTGAAGATTATACTTGCATGCTTTTGACTTCGTGTCCTTTAGTAGGTGAAGATCATTCTGACAATACATCTGGAATAAAAACAAAAAACAATAAACAAAACAAGCATATTTTAAGCACATGAGTTAAATAAACATTACACATTTATTGTGTGAAATTATTTATATTATTATTTCAACAAAACATCACACTGAAAAATTTTGTCACTAATAAAGCTTTTTTTTTTTATTAACTGAAATAAGCAATCACTTAAACAAGCAATCAGTTAAAAAATATAGAATAACAGAAAAAGCATTTAAGAATGATATAAATACAGAATATTTAATTGTGCATCATTTTCAATCTTACTCTCATTTTCTCAGATTATCTCTCTCTTTAAATATAATAGCTTAAATTATGCAAAAGGTTTGAAAAATATTATGTAACAGTGCCTATTTTCCACTGCCGAACATTATTTACACAATATATGATAGGAAAGATTATAAAGATGCATGTATACATACCATTGAACATTGTTAGTGGGCAAATAAAATAACATAAAAGTGTATGCTTTTGGCAGGCATTCTTATTTTGCATTCAATGTACTCATTTACATTGATTTATTTATAGGTTCTTGCTTTCTCTGAGAATAGAATTCATGACCTTGCCGTTGCTAGTGCTATGTTTGAACAACAGGAAAGCATACAGTATACAGTATATAAAAATTATTATTTATAAAATTGCCACCATCTTCATTGATAAAGATGTGTGACAGCAGTAGCAAATGTTGTTGCCCAATTTACCTCGAACAGGTTCTTTCCATCAGCTGTGGGTCTCTCTCCCTGCCTCCACTGCTGGACAAACCACTGGAGCTGCAGAGTGAGCAGCACTAAGCTGTCCTGGTTACACCCATTTCCAACATTTCCTTCACATGGACATTCTTGTCTTGCTTGATTCTTTGCGTCCTCTTTTATTTCACATAAATCTTTGTCAGAATGTAGCATATTCTTCTCAGTAAAAGGCCCTAGGCACTCTGAAGTGGAGTTTGAGAGCACCTCCAACTTTTCTACAAGAGCACGCAGTTGGGCTTGTAACACCTCTAGGCCATTGGTCAAGGGACTCAACATTGGGTCCAAAAGCCATTGATGTGTTTTGCACTGAGGATCTACTGCAGTTTTGCTTAGGCAAGGAGCACCAGTAGGAGTCGTATGTGTACATGTAGGTGAGAGGCCATTTTTTGCTGGGGTTGTTAGGAGCTGGATAGTCGATCTGACAAGCAGTGCCTGGTCATGGATGGCAAGAAGACTGTCTAGATCTTTCACAGCAAATGTGCAGTCTGACGTACATTGAGCTTGTCTGTCTTCCTCTTTAGTCTCTTCAGAAAGCTCCTGTTCCCCACCAATCGGCCCTTCTCTCTGCATATGACTGACAGAAGAGTTCTCCACATGATCTTCCTCAACATGCATCTGGTTCTCCTGCATATTATTATGGGTAGTCACTGCATCTGCATTATCTGTCCCATCCAGACCTCTGTGCATCTCCACCTGTTCTCTAGTTTGGAGAGGCAATGCTAATCCTTCACTGGCCCCCTTCATCACCTCCTCTTCTTCCAGGCTTCCTCCTCCTCTTTCACGTTGTTCACTCATCTCTGCCCGCAACCCACGGTTCTCCACCTCTAGTTCCACTATTCGACGACTCAGCAACGTGGCTTCCTCCTCCACCAGCCGCAAGTGAACTTTGACCTCTGCTTCTCGGGTGTGGGCAGAGTTAGTGGCGCCCGCTGCAGCCTGGGTTTCATCCACCTCACCATAAAGCAGACGGTATTTGGCGAGCTCCTCCCGCATCGCCTCGCTCTCCAGGGCCATCTTTGTTAGCTTCTTGCACATGAGCGCAGACTCCTCTTTGGCAAAGTGGAGCTGGCATTTCAAATCAGCGCTATCATCCTGCAGAGGTGTGTTAAAATAGTTGGCATATATCAAAAACTTAAACTAAAAACACAGCAAGGCTACTATGGCTTTGATCACCATGGCTAACAGGGTCACGTGCCAGTAAAAAGTGAATTGAGAATGCATTTTAAAATTCTGAATTTGAATTGTAGGGAAGTTCACTGAAATGCAGAGAAATTCATTCAAGTGTCATTTTAACTAGAAAAGATCTAGACCAACTTTGGACTTAAGTATGACAAACCATCGTTTAAAAGTTTTTTAATAAAAACAAATGATAGAATGTTTTAATGAATGTTTTTTTTAT
Organism: Carassius auratus; assembly: GCF_003368295.1. Lineage (NCBI taxonomy): Eukaryota > Metazoa > Chordata > Actinopteri > Cypriniformes > Cyprinidae > Carassius > Carassius auratus. Next base: position 29,397 of record NW_020525237.1, on the reverse strand, counting down.
ATCACTCCATTTTCCAGTGTTGAATTTCTTTGAATTCCAATTTTGTAAAGCATGAATTGAAAATACATATTCTTAATTCTGAGTTTTGCACAACTTTGAAGGCTAATATTGGATCTCTTGAAGGACTAGCACTAGAACAGCACTAACCTTCACAAATTAATTAGACTATTGTAACTCCCAACTCACCTGTGGTGAGGGCTTTTTTTCGTTCTTGTTGGATGTTGATCTCAAACTTCGTCTCTTTAGAGAATTCTGTGGAGGCACCATATCCATAATTAGTCTAAAGACATTTTAGCAGCTTATACAGCACAGCTCACTATGTATAGGTTTGTTGATGCAATTTGTCCCCTAAGATAATGTCCTCCTATGGGCATAAATGTTCATTTGAGTTATATTAATCAGAGTTGCTATTTTCCATCATACCGCTGTCCAATGCATTCCAATTCCCAATGAAATGTGTGACTGTAAGGAAAGCATGCACCTAATAAACACACTCAATCATGTTCGTGTAGTGAGATGGCAAGAACTCCAACTCCATTTCTACACCAAACATCCATACTGCTCCAAGTATGTCAAAAATGCTGGCTAGAGTCAGTCTATCTGTCTGCTGCTTTGTCTGGTAGGCTCAATTCCTTAAAAGTACAAAGAGCACAGGAGGAGCATGTAGACTTCACATTATCTTCTTCAAATAAAAAAAAAACAATCCAATCCAATCCAAACCGAGACTGACGTGTCATAACTTAAGCATAAAACCAAAAAAAAATGCCTTTAACAGAGCTCTTCATAATATATCTTGATGAATTGAAATTATAAATCAGTCTGCAGAAGACTGCAAAAAATGGATGAGTAGAAAGTGTTTGTATGGAAATCATCATGTTTCAGGTAGTGTCAGGCTCACATGAGGCCTTGATAATCTGGTTGTAGCTGATTTGTTCTGCTGGTCAGGATCAGGAATTGGCAGCAGCTGTCTGAGCTGAGCTGCTGGGATCCACTTCTAAGCACTGAATCCTGGATTAAACTGTATGCGTGCCGTTATTAAAGACCCACAGGCTTTCATTGCCAATAAAATTTGTTTTTGGTGCAATATGTTGGTATAATGGTGACGGCCTATATTTTTTAATATTGTGAGAAAGTGAAAGCAAAAAGCATGCCTTCTTGTTAGTATTTTTAGCATGTATGTGGTTATTGAACATCATAAGACCCAAGAGTTGGACAAGGATCTCCCTTTCAGGTGTATTTTCTAAATGGTGTCTTTCTCACTCGCTCTTCAACCTTTCAGTTGCCCCATTTTTCTCTCTTCTCCCCCTCACTGCATCCACCACGAGTGAGAATGACAGCAGCTGCAGTTTGAATTCAGACCCTTAGTTCATTCTATGCCCTACCCAAGCAGTCAGCTGTCGATTACATACGGCTGGGGTAAGGGTCAGATTGTAATCCTAACGGCATCATGAAACGAAGGAGTCTAAGCAACAAACTAGTACTGCTTTAAAGTGATAAAGGGCATTAAGGATATATATGCATATATTACCGTTTAAAAGTTTAGGGTTAGTACGTTTTTGTTTTTTTTTAAAGAAATTAATACTTTTATTCAGCAAGGGTGCATTAAATTAAGCAAAAGTAATAGTAAAGACATTTATAATGAAAAAAAGCTATTTCTATTTCAAATTCTTTTGAACTTTCTATTCATCAAACAATCCTGAAAATTGTATCTTGTTTTACACTAAAATATTAGATCAACTATTGTTGACTTTATTTTTTAATTACATTTTAATATATATGAAAAAATAACAGTTATTTGAAATTGTAATAATATTTCACAATATTACTGTTTCTATGATTCAGTAAATGCAGCCTTGGTGAGCAAATGAGACTTTGATCAAAAACATTACAATAGTTTAATAAACTTTTGTTTAGTTTATGTGTGTGTGTGTGTGTGTGTACATATATATATACAGCAATGGCTTTGTGGTCATAACACCTGTGATTTGTCCATCTCAGCCTGCAGGACCTGCTTTGCCACTTCCAGATCCTGCAGCCGTTCACGTAACTCCTCATTTTCCCATTCCAGCCGTGAATTTTTCTTTTGAATGGCCTCAAGTTCACCGTGTAGGCGAAGGGACACGCTTTTTGCCACCTAGGAACAAAATATTCATTTAGAGTCAAGTAAATAAACTGCAAACCATTTGTCCATTGGAACTATCCACAAAAATGTTGATGTAATAAGATAATTATCTCATGTCATTTCATTCTGTTGGGAAATACTATTAAAAACAAGAAGCTCTATTTAAAGAAAATGATGTTATACGTAGCATTGCAAAATGAGGATTAAATTACCATGTTCCAGCTGTGGTTTGTGACATTGAGAATGTAAGGAAGTAAGGCGGTTAGTTAATTGTATGGGTTTCAATATGGGTTAAACTCTCCTATGATCTCCCTCCTTTGCAATCCTTTGCAAAGCACTCATCCTCTTGTTGCTCAAGGGGTTGCTAACTATTGTGGACAATGTCAAGGGAAAACGGTTGGAAAGCATGTGATTATACCACAGCATTCAGCGCATGACTCTGTGCTTTTCTTTTTTTATAGCGCAGGGCGATGATTATCAGCAGTGAGTTCCAGGAGCAACGCCACAAACTCATATTTCTCTGTGAAAAAAATGAATGATGGAAATCTGGAGTAGAGCAGAGATTGAAAAGGATGCTGTTAGATATCAGATTGCAGGACACTCCCATGGGGGTTGTTGAAGACTGAATCTAACTTGACAGAGTGCTAGTGAGGACTCTGAGCAGCGATGGACACACACTGGCCTAGTTTGTGAAAGGAGGGTATCTATTTCTCTCACATGCCTTTAAAATAGACTGGTCATGGACATGCCCACAACACACACCAGCAGCTGTGCTTGGACACTTCCCATCTCGGATACTGTGGCTATATAGTCCTTGACATATATAACATACACATGCAAATGCACAAAGTCTTTCATGCTACCTTAATTTTTCGGTAATACTTTACACTGTGTTTCTACCAAATAAATGTCCACACTTAATTCAAAGACAAAACGTTCAGAAGAAACCTGAGGAATTTACTTTGCATAGTCTGGAAGCAGATTTCAAAAGAAAACAGCCATTTTATATGGGTTACCCTGCTGTGTAGATTTTTAATTCGTAACGTTCCTACAGAAAGCTCTGTCACTGATTGGCTGAGAAGTTCAAACCAAAAAATGCTTATGCTGTGAGTGGCCCACCACAAACTGAGCTACTACACCAATTATCTGCCAAAGAGAAAACCGAGGGTTTTTCTCCTCATTTTACTATTGGGTCATTACCAAAAAATAAAACCACTCCCTATGTCAAACTATAAAACAAAATGTTATCTCAGCTCTCACTAAACCCTTAGTACCATGATTTGGGTCACAAACCACAGTGGAAGGATTACACAATCCATCTGAGTGCATGCTGATTCATAAAAACAGAGTTTTGACTCATTCAGTGACTTACTATTCAACATTTGATTGGCACTAAGCACAAGCCTAAGCAATTTAGATAAACATCCTGTCCTGATGAATGCCATGGATGGCATCCAAAACACTAACAGTGGTTTTCCTGTACACACACCACTGCTATCTGAAGTAACTTAACTGAACCCAAATCATGAGTGTCAGTGATTGCTCTTTATGCATGTGACCTGATACAAGGACTTTCTCACAGAAACACACTAAACACCAGCAAATTATGATGCAGCATGATAGCAGCACATCCTCACCCTGATATCATGCTCAAGTGTCCTGATAAGCTCCCCGTCCACTTGTCCCGTCTGGGCTACACGCAGGCTGCGTCTCTCTGCTTTCCTAAGTCGGTACTGCAGGATGCGACAGGCCTTGTTGGCCTGTTCCAGCTGCTGTCGGAGTTCCTGCAGCTGGTAAACATCCTCCTCCATGTACATGTCCCTCATCTCCAGCATCTCTGAGCGGAGCTCCTCCATTTCATCCTAAGAATGCAATCAAAGATGGTGTATGTAAAAATCAACTTCATAGAACTTCACTGTGACGGTCTAAAAAAATTAACTTTTTGGACGTTTTTGATTGGAAAGCATGAGATATATGAATGCATTATAGTTAAGTTGAAAGCATTTGTGTGTTAGTGTGTACAAAGTGTGTTTCCTATATCACTATCAATGATAGTCTTCAACCAGCTTGTCCATGACAGCACTGCACTGGTCTTACGTGTCGAGTGCCAGCATGGTGTGCGCATTAACCCACAGAACTAGTGGCACACGCCAAGAATGAAGCACTGCCCTTATTGGATGCACTTGTGGCACTCTGTTGACTTCTTGATTTCTGCTGAGACACCTTTCACTTAATCACAGTAAAGCTTGTCTCATTCTCACTGTGAACCCCTCCTTCTATTGCATGTCAGAGACAATGAGGGATGACACGAGCCAATTAGAGAAAGTATAATCTTCTAAGAAGAGAGTAAATCTTACCGTATAAGGCACATCACGTGCAGTTTATTTTGACTGTTAAGATATGTATCATACATGTAGCAGACAATGTGGGATTGTTTTAATTTAATTTTACATTAAGTACAATGTCCATCACATCATATGACATGGTTTATGCCATGTTAGCTGATAATAATCTGATGATTTATAATCATAATCCATCAAACCAGGTTGCATTTAGTACTACTTTATCTAACATTATCTACTTAAAACAGACTCACTAAAATAATTAAAAGCAATAACACAGCAAATACATCATTTTGGTAATTGAATTCATCTTTTAAAAACTACAATGCTTGTTTCAGAAGAGCGTTTTCATCTGGTGGATTTTCCATATGCACTCATTGAGATCAGTCAGATGTTTCATCATGCCCACACGATGGTGTGAAGACAAAATAAAACATGTTCATAATGACAAAATTATAAATGATATATTTAAAGAGCAAATGTGAAATGGGTCCCACTTTATCTGAACACTCCCAAATTTCCACCATGCAAGAAATGATTATTTTGCATTTAATTAAAAATCAAATAAATGATTTAGGCCTAATAGATTAATCAACAAATCTCACCTTCAAATATTCATTTTCCGATTTTAGGTCGTCAATCTCTCTCAGCAGATCCTCGTGCACCCCATCAGCAAAGTCTCCAGTCAGATCCGAAAATGCCACAGACGCGCTCAAGTTCAAGCGACTGTCCAGAGAAATGTAGGACCTCTGGTCGCCAGGAGAGATGCTCCCCTCTCCGAAGCCAAACCCTGGAGACAGGGTGGCATTAACCAGTCCATCTTCTTCTCTGTGTTCTGACATTTGCTCCGCTGAATCGTCCATCATCTCTTCGCTGGGACCTCTGGGACAGACCTCGCCACACTGGGCATCAGTGGACTGCTTATGCTCCTCTGATGCGTCCGAGATCTCAGAGCTGCTGTCCGTGGAAGACAGTTTCCCGGTAGCGCAGCCAGAGTCCTTACTCAGGTCATCAGACGTGATGCTTCCATCAGACAGCTTTCTCCTCCCGAAAGATTTACTGCGATTGCTATCGGTGCGTTTTCTCGACTCTGGTTTCATCTCTCTTTTCCCTGTGTGGATGTTTGGCGTGACAGATGCTCCACGCTTTGGTTTCTTCGAGTGAATCTCTTTGGCTTTGCTCTGTGAGGCTGCTGGGATGATTTTAGACCAAGCGTCCGCCTGAGCTTGTTTTGACGTCATGTGTTGCACATGATGCCGGTGGATTTGTCTTGTCGGCTGCTGGCTGCTCGCGTCTCCGCAGGCTTTTTCCTGCCCGTCCTGTCCGTGATGGGATGAGCGTGCATTAGACTCAGGATTTGCCTCTACTTTTGTCTTTGTCATTGTTGGCGTTCAAAGATTATAATTTTCTCTCAATTCACCATTCATTGTTTTTACAAACAAATCCTACTAATTACAGTAATGAGATGAATGATACCAGTAGAATCCTCTCAAGAGTTTGTGTGAGATGAGATAAAGTTGAGGTAAATCCGGGTAAAGCCGTTAGTCTAGTGTTTGAGTGAAGAACTGTACAGTGTGCGGCCATGTGCTTTAACAACTCGGAAATCTCCGCCCCAAAAACAGGAGCTTTACTCTCTCTCTCTCTTTCACTCACTCTGAGTCACAGATAACTCAGCTTTACTGGAATTATAACTAACAGCTATAATAGTGCCAAACCAATGTTTTAATAGCATAAAATTGTAGTCATCCCCCACCCCCCAAAAAACCCATGGATATTTTTTTAATGTTAATTTAGCAATCAGGTATTTTTTCTTATTCATTAATTTATGTGAAGGCCTTTAATTCTCACACCTATGAATTAATTCGGTGACAGTGCCTTTATTATTCAACTCATAAAATCTAATAAGTTATTTAATTCATAGCTAAGTCTCTTCTAAATAAAGGTCTGCACTGGTTTCAAAAAGAAGAAAGTTTATCCAAACTCACTCTTCTTCTCAAATGACACGGAGCTGAAGTAGGCTATTATAACATTGCTCCGATGACATCTAGTGGCTTCAAATGAAACTAAAGGAAATATCAGGAAATATTTCAACAATAGCAAAACTAAAAGTAGAAACTAGTAACACGCACAGCAATTGGCATAATTTAGCCTGTTCATGCCGCGGTGCATTGCTGAGAACTTGAATATCGGATATATGCAAATTCCCAGGCTTGCACAAAAATTCTCACGTTAAAAACAAAGATCTAAAAGAAAAAAAATAGCCTACTGTTAAAGAAAAAGAGTGTATGAAATCAGAACGTGAAAAAAGTCATGAATCTGCACGCTAACCTTAATTTTCATGTGTTATTTGTTAAATATATACGTATATTTTGATGTATTTTTCACCTATTTAAATTTATAAATGTATTGTATTTAATATATGTTTATGTTAGATTCTTTTAATTTCCCCCAAACTGCACCTGTTTTTCACTTGCGTTCTTTCACGTCTATCTTGCAAATAGTTTTACACCAGTTTCTTGCTGCACTAAATAAAAATGTTAACATTTACATACAGTTATGTAGTTTACATGATTTTTTTTTTACCTTATTTTAATTATTACTGCATATTTTACATTAATTGAACTGCATAATAAGCGTCTGATTAAAGTCATAATGAAATCAAATGCTTTATTTTAAAACCAAGAAACCATTTGTTATACTGATTGGGCCTAATTTATTTTCATGTTTTTGTCAAAGGACCCAGAAACCCTTGGTCCTGTTTCACAGCACAAATAGGAATTCACAATATGAAATGAAGTTGTGAAAACATATGTCTATTTGTGAATTCATATAATATTCTCTGTAGCTTTTTACAATTTATTCATTTATTTATTTATTTTAATTCACATTGAAAATTTAAATTTAATGTGTTGTCTATATAATTTGTATATAGCTATCTATTCCTAGCCAGCAGTCATAATCAATCAAGGAGCGCCACTGCCATCGCCGAAGGCGATATTTATTGTTAGGATTATAAATAACCCACATCCCTGCCTTTTTTAGTACCGACCCCTTTATGTAACCTCAATATAACTCCACCCTTTCAAAAGGTTAATATCGTTCGTTCGCAAAGGGGTCTTCTTTCACAATAGGCTACTGCTTCTGTCAATCAAACGTCGCCCCGCCCAACTTCTTTTGTACCGCCGCCTCAACCCTCCAATCCAGTTTGTTCTCCCGTCCTGGCGAAATGTATCCGCCCCGCTGTCAGTCTTCCCGAACTCGGCGCTTGTTTTGTGTCCCACAGGAGACAGGAGAGATTCAGCTTTACATTACTGAAAGGTAACGCGACACACGCACATTATACAGCCTGCTAAGCTTGGTCGATGTTACACGTCATTTTATGTGGCATCTTTAATGTTTTGACGATATCAAACGGGTTGATGAGTAATAACGTTTCTCGGGTTTATTATTGGTCAGTGCTCATTGCTAGCGGCTAACGCGGGTCAAAACAGCTCAAGCCGAACGCCCAGTGACTTCCCCCCGCAGTAGCTCTAAGTAGCTACCGAGCGAGGCTGGTTATTCATAGTATCAGATATGTTTGTATATCTAACGGGACATGACTTGAATGTCAGATTGCCCTCATGCACGGATGGCTAGACGTTGCGTTTAATATGGTTCTGCATGCGATCATATACTAAGCAGTGCCTTCTGTGTCTTTTGAGGGATATACTGAATCAACTGATTGCCCTGTAAGTTAGTTTTGACGGGTTTAATCTTCTCCACTGATTTGACTGACACTCATTACAAATGTGCATCTGATGAAAGATGCTACTATGATCCATCTGTTAGTTGACAGCAGTATTTATTCTGGGGAAGCATTTTAACTTGATTGAGAAGAGCACATACTGTTCAGGTGCATTGAAAAAAAGAAGAGGTTTTATTTAACAAAGATGTGTCAAATTGATCAAAAGTGACCGTAGAGATTTACATGACTTTTCGTCAGTTATGACTGTGAACCCGGCAACTAACTGCTCTTAGTTAGTAAACTAACTTTATGTATCCAGGTCAATACAAAGTCCAAAACTATTGGTACAGTAGTTTCTTCAGACACAACCACCAGGAACTATGCCACTCTTTCTGAGAAGCAGACATTTATGTGGTTGTCTTAGTCACCATTGATCTTTAGCACTGTCATTTTCCAGGTCAGTTGTATGACTAGTTTTCTCTGTTTATTGTTGTTATAACAGCCCATCACAGCCGAAAGATGTCTAACCAACCATTACCCTTAGCAGAGAGACTATAAGGTGTATTGTTTACATGATTATTTGGAAGATTTTTTACTACATTCATTTCAGTTGAGCAACCTTGAATCTGTGTTGTTGCAAAACGACCAGGGCTACGTGCTGTTCATCCAGCCAAGACTTCCCCTGTTAACTTGGCACTTTACCACATGGGTGTTTGAATATGTGATAGCTGTCAGCTTGTTAAGCGGCTGCTTTACCTTTCTGAGTTCCAAATAATTTGCATAGTGCCCACCTCTGTTATATGGCCAATAGTCGTTTAAACTGCTTTGCATTTTGGTCATTTGCAGCTGTATAACTGGCGGTCTGAGCAAGAGTTTTCCTCTATTTTTGTTTGTGTGTGTGTGTGTGTGTGTGTGTGTGTGTGCGGGTCAATGACATGATGCTTATTTATATGTCCATTCTATTCATTTATTCAATAATAATATATTAGTGTAATTCATTCAATGACTTGAATACCACTTTGTAATGAGCATTTTTTATTATTTATTTAAAATCTAATTGAAATTAATTTTTTTTAGGGTGCATTAATATAACTTTCCTGATGATAAGAAAGAAAAAAAATCCTCATTAAAATAATGAAAATCTTGAAAAGTGTTAAATAATTCGGCATAATTAATATTTAATAAAATATTTGAAAAACTTTTGTTTGTCATGTGGTATGATTAAAATAATGTGGAAAGACAAAACCAACATGCAGAACAAAAGGAAAATATGTTTGTAATGTTTTTTTTACAGTGTTACAAAAATGTTATTAAATGGATATATATATATATATATATATATATATATATATATATATATATATATATATATATATATATATATATATATATATATATATATATATTTTTTTTTTTTTTTTTTTTATGTAATGTTTTTCTTTGGAACTGTTTAATAATCAGAAAACAATTCAGAAAAAAATGTACAATGCTTTCCACAAAAATATTAAGCATCACAACTGTTTTCAACATTGATACTAATAGAAATGAGCAATTTCTTCAGCACTTATTCAGCATATCAGCATGATTTCTGAAGGATGTGACTTACTACCGACCCCAAACTTTTAAACGGTAGTGGATTTGATATATATTTGATTAAACGTATTTAATGTACTTTTATTGAAAATTGCAAAAAAAAATAAAACATTTAATTCCATCTTGAATACAAGGAGCACATTTATGAAAATTCTAAGAACTCTAAGAAATGACTTATATGAAACTCATATATGAGAATTGCATCACAATTCCTGAATGATGTCCTTTCTTTAATTAAGCCAGCATTGTGAATCGGTACAGTCAGTTGCAGTAATGACAATCGGATGCTGACACACTCTCTCTCTGCTAAAGGATTAGCTTGTTCGGACACTCTCATCAGATGGTTTTGCCAAGCACAGCTGTTTAAAGACTGCAGTGAGGTGATTGGATTTGTTCTGTGTGTTCAATAAGGAAATGGACAGAGTGTATAGGCCAGCATTAGTGTCCACTGTCCAGTATGTTCCAGCTTTACAGCATAGTAGTACAGTACACTACAGTACATTTACAGACTTCCAGTTTGATATCTTTTTAATTTTCAAACCTACAATATGGTTTGATCTACAGAAGAACACATTCAAGCTGTGAAACAATGCCTTCTGATTGACCTCAACAGCAGTAACTGTCCATCATGAACAGCGAGGAAGAGTTCTATGATGCTGAGACAGGTACGTGATGAAGTTTAGTACTGTACATCACATTTTTATCGTCACCTAGGACTAAATCTCTCTCGTCTCAGGTTTAGAATCGGACGACTCATGTGAAGTCAGCTTTAAAGATGCCTGTGTCTATGAGAGCAAGCAGACAGTGAATGGCAAAGTGCCGTCTGAAAATGGAGTATGGGAGAGGAGGTAAGGAGTCTGAATGAAGTGAAATAATATTCAGTGGCAGGAAACAAATTGTGAAGGTGTTTATATCCGTTGGACTGTGTAATGTTTTAATGTGTGTGTCTGTGTGTTCAGAACTACTCTGCCAGCACCTATGTTCTCCAGAAATGACTTTAGTGTGTGGGGCTTCCTGAAGAAATGCATTGGAATGGTGAGCAAAATTACTTTGGCCAAACAAAAGCTTAGTCAAAAGAGCTCCATTCAAACACTGCATGAAATATGAAATTGTAAAGAGACATGTTGTTTGGATCGTGGTGACATTGTCCATAAACCAAGCCATTTCTATCTGGGAATACTTTCTCTTTACAGGAGCTGTCCAAGATAACAATGCCCATTGTTTTCAACGAACCACTGAGCTTCTTGCAGAGGATTACAGAGTACATGGAACATACATACCTCATCCATAAAGCTTGTACACTTTCTGACTCTATAGAGCGTATGCAGGTTAGTGCCTCTAGGATTTCTACAGGTCTTAAAAAAAATCTTAATTGGCCGATTTGGCCCTTCCGCACACTAGTCCTAAATACATAAAGTCATGGTGTTAAATGTTGCATACAAAAATGAATATCTTGTTTTACAATACAGATATCTGAACATCCTGAACATTTTTTTTAATGCAAAATGAAAGTATGAGGTTTTCTGAGAGCAAAATTCGTTTTAAAGGAGTTAATGCTTAAAACAACAACAACAAATATATTTCCATGGGGTATGAAAACTTGTTTTCCCTTTGGATTAAGTTCTTTTTTTTCTGAGCTCATTTGCAGGTATTTGTTTTTGTGCTTACATTTAATTTTTAATCGATTTTCTCAGAAAACATGTCATTTTGCTTCACAATGCATCTATTGTGATCTTTTGCACTGGAAAATGGAGGAAGAACATCGCTTTTTTTGCAGTGTGATCAGAAGCTACAGTAAAAGTTATTTGCATTATTTCTAGTTTGAGACAACTTTTATGCAAAATTTAAATAGTGATTAATTGGTCTTGAAAAAGTCAAAAATGTACCCTCATAAAACCTGCAGAAAACTTGCCTCCTTTATATTTTTACTCTCAAATGTGTGCATGCATGGAAGATTCAACAAATCCTTATTTACGCAATTGCATCTCATTTGTCAGCTTATTGCCGCATTCGCCATCTCTGCTGTTGCATCGCAATGGGACAGAACTGGAAAACCTTTTAACCCTTTATTAGGAGAGACTTTTGAACTTACACGGTAAATCTGCAGAACATTTGGACACAAACGCTATACATCAATCTAGCACAAAGCTGAATATGTAAATCCTAATTAGCCTGCACCAATAATTTGTAATGTCTGTGCTCAGGGATGAAGAGGGTTACCGCATGATCTCAGAACAAGTGAGCCACCATCCACCAATCAGTGCCTTCTACACCGAGTCACTCAATCAAGACTTCTCGTTTCACGGCTCCATCTACCCTAAACTCAAATTCTGGGGGAAGAGTGTGGAGGCAGAGCCTAAAGGCACCATGACACTTGAGCTCTCCAAGTGAGTCTTGTTTATGTGACCTCACTAAGTATAATATGATCACTTTTTATTGGAGCTGGAGAGTCATTGAGATCCTCAAATACAATCGGACCCTTGAGCAAAGCAGTAACTTTTCCTCGCCCTTAGTTTAAGCAACATCTGCTTTATAAATAACATGCTGGAATGTCCATTTATTATTTAGCATGTTTCTTATGTGTATTGAAGAGATTTTGTGCGTAAGTTATGGCTGAGCTATTTCTCTCTCTTGTTGTTATAACTCTCATTATAACTCTCTCTCTCTCTTTCAGGCATAGAGAAGCTTACACATGGACGAACCCTATGTGCTGTGTGCATAACGTTATTCTGGGTAAACTGTGGATTGAACAGTATGGGACAGTGGAGATCGTCAACCACAGGTTTTTCTTCTCTTTCCTTTCTGACACTAAATTTTCTGCCTGTGTTTTTGTTAAGGCTATAGTGTGATCTTTCCATGTCACATTGTGGATTACTGTACACTCTTTCCTTTTATTTTTGACTTCTTTCTGTTCGTTTTAGCACTGGGGACAAGTGTGTGCTGAATTTTAAGCCATGCGGCATGTTTGGCAAAGAGCTGCATAGGGTAGAGGGACATATCCAGGACAAGAGGTGAGCAGTCATTCGTATCAAATGTCAGTGGGTATATCTGGCTCCCAGCCTGTAGAGTTCACTCTGCACATCCACTCCATGTCTGTAGCACTAAAGGCATCGGCAGTGTCTTTTAAAGCTGGATTGTGTGTGTACTTTTAGTTTTTCTGGATTTGATGCTTCTGTTTCTGACTAAATTTGTCTGGGTGTATTTCAGTAAAAAGAAGCATCATGTTATCTATGGGAAGTGGACTGAGTGTGTATATAGCATTGAGCCAAAAGTCTATGAAGTCAACAAGAAAGCAGAGAAGAAAAGCGGAGGAGATTCCAAGAAACACAAGCAGGTACAAAGCGTTAGTCATTTATCTCTCACTGCAGAGCCGTGGTCTATTTTCTGTTGTGTTTTCACATGGAAGTCCAAAAGGCTCTCACGCATCCTCATATAGAGGCTCCACCTATTATTATTACAATAGAGACTGTTTGCAAACTCTTAGAAATGAGAAATGAGAAGATCTTTACTGAAGTGTAGAAGAAATGACTACTAGATCAAGTTCTTTCCATTCATTGGTTTTTAATGTCACTACACAAACAGACTCCTTGTTCTGATTTTTTAGTAATATATTTTTTCATTTATCTCAATAGAAAACAAATTAATTATCGGCCTTTCTTAGAATTTTTAGTGTCTGTAAGATTTTTTAATGATTTTGAAAGAGGTCTCTTATACACACCTGCATTAATTTGACCAAAAATACCATAAAAACAGTAATATTGTAAATTAATGTTGAAATTGAATATAGCTTTTCTATTTGAGACTGTTGTAAAGTTTTATTAATTCCTGTGATGGCAAAGCTTAATTTTCACCAGTCATGACTGGTCTTCACTGCCACAAGATCTTCCAGAAATCATTTTAATATGCTGATTCAGTCCTAAGAAAACATTTATTATAATTATCGATACTGAAATACAGTTATCTTTGTGGAAACTGTGATAAATTGTTTTCAGGATTCTTTGATGAATGGAAAGTTAAAAGGAATAGCATTATTCGCAGTCTTTTGAAACATTATAAATTATACATTTACTGTCATCTTTGATCAATTTATTGCAAAATAAAAAAGTACTGACCCCAAACTTTTGTACAATAGTGTTATTGAAAAATACAGTTGAATTAAAATGATCTGCAGTGTGTTTGCTGGAAATCAACTTTTTTTTGTTTCCCTTCTTTGTATTAACATGCAATTTCAGTAAGAAGTGAAGGTAAAGAAAGACTGTGGGTTTTTAGCAGTGTAGCTACATTGCCTGAGCCACCATCATAGTAGAGTGTTAGTTCTATTAGTTTTCCTAGATTATTTGTTTCCTGATCTTGCTTTATATGTGGTGTTTAATGGTTTTCATCTGGCATTATGGGGCATAAATGGAAGTACTGTATGCATGTGATTAGGAGCAGAGTACAGGGGGTGATGATGCAGATGAAATGCCAGATGTCCAGGAAACAGTTACCATGATCCCAGGCAGTACGCTGCTATGGAGAGAAGCCCCTCGACCGCCACACTCAACGCAGGTAACCCCAAGCCCCCAATGATCTGTCTTGGGTGATTGCATGTTATGCATATTCTCACTTCACTATCTTTTTCCTCGATTCTGTTTAGATGTATAATTTTACTAATTTTGCCATGACGCTTAATGAGCTGGAGCCTGGCATGATTGGAGTCATAGCACCAACAGACTGTCGTTTGCGGCCTGACATCAGAGCTATGGAGAATGGGGATATCGGTATGCACAATCTCTTTTTTGGCCCGTTTTGTTCCCATCTGTTCAGAAAAGCTATTTTCTGGATGATGCTGTACTTATTTTACCCCTAAATTTAAAAGCTGTTCTTAACTTCCAGATACTGCAAGTCAAGAGAAGGAGAGATTGGAAGAGAAGCAGAGAGCTGCCAGAAGAGAGCGTGCTAAAGATGAGGAAGAATGGTCTACGAGGCCAGTATTTGAATTAAGAACAAACCATCCACTTTTTTCCTCATTTTGTATATTCTCATTCCTCTCACGATTAGCAATATCATATATACATGGAAATTTATATCAACATGTGTATTATTAAAATGCAATCAAAATATTATATATATATATATATATATATATATATATATATATATATATATATATATATATATATATATATATATATAAAAAATATTTTGATTGCATTTTAATAATACACATGTTGATATAAACTCCAGGAGGTGGAGGAAAACAACATTTCCAGCTCCGCCATATTTCAAGATGTTTAGAAATATTTTAGATCTGTTTTGTTTTTGTTTAACAGACAAAAACGAAAGCTTCTCATTAGTATTATATCAAAATGAAGACAGACATGTTCCTTATTATTTTAAATATATTTTATTTAAAATGCTGGTTTAAGTTTTCTATGGGAATTAACAGTCAACCCTGAATACATTTTAGAGTTTATTTATTTATTTATTTTAAGCATTTTAGAATTAACTAAATCAAACTTGTGTAGGTTTTTACATTTTAAATTATACTATTTCAACTTTATTTACCATGAAAATAACCAAGGAAGCTGGCATGGCAATAAAACACAAACCGACCAACCACAGGCATTACATTTTTTTAATGAATCAATCCAGTTCTGAGACTGCAGATTGCAATATTAACATTCAAAAACAAAATTAAAAAGAAAAAAGTGAAAAGAGGGTAAAATAACTATGAGAAATCGACTATCATAGCCTAGCATAGTTAAAAAATAAAAAATCTGATTTCACACTGGCCAGTGCTTTCTACTGAAGCAGATACTATCATTTAAAAACCTTTTGCTATGTTCATCTTGAAAGGTTAATATATTAGTGCAAAATGTTCTTTTTCGGTGGAGATTTTGAATATCCTTTTTATTTTTATAAACTTTTTGGCATCCCGTCTTTCAGATGGTTCCAGCAAGGCAATAATCGGTACACTGGAGCTGCAGACTGGATCTACAAGGGTGGTTACTTCGACAGAAGGTACTCTGACCTTCCAGACATCTACTGATTCAGTTGGGAAGACTGATAGAGTCTAGAGATTCATCCTTTGCTCTCCTTCACCCAATCCATATCATCTCCTCTCCTTAAGCTCTTTTCATTTTTTTCATCAGAATGTGAGATTCATGTGAACAGTTTTTGGACAAAGCCTCTCCACGAGTTTACTAGACTTTTGAAAATGTAGTGTGAGTGGATTTATTTATTTTGAGACGTAGGGAATGCCTTAATTATTTTTCATTTTTTTTTTCATGTATGTTAGATTTTGTCTGTGCAAACTTAGTACATTTAGAAAATGCTAGTTTATGTACAGAATGTGCTAACCTACCTTTCCATGCATCTCACTAGATACACTCAGGTGTTCAGTTTATGGGTACAAGTGGTTAGTGATAGCATCACTGCGATGCAATTTTTTTTTTAAATATGAGGCTGCTCAGAACCTATTAGGAGAGCATAATTTTGTGTTTTTGTTCAAACTAATGCTATGTTATCATCTCGTTGATATGCTTTTTTCCCCCTTATCTCAGAAATATGACCTCTGTTTGTGGTATGTATGATGTGCAGGAACTTCACAGTTAAAGATTCTGCCTGATTTTGAGTACCCAAAAATGAAAAGGAGTTTTGAATTATCCCACCTTTGTTCAGAAATTATTGTTATATCTCGCTGATAAGGCTCTTGGGCCATTTTTCTCACCATCTCCATGGTACAGGGGAATTTACTAAAAACAAATTAGTCTCATTCCTCACACATTTAGAAATGTTTTGGATCGGTTTTGTTTTTGTTTGACAGACACAAATGATAGCTGCTCATGAAAAATGTTTACTTGGTAAAAAAAAAAAAAAAAAGGTGTTTTGTATTTGTTAAAAAGCTCTTATAACTAAAATCCTTTTACATCTTAGCGTTAGTGTTTTGAGTGTTGCCAAAGCGAGTTTTCTCTTGTAGAAACTAAAGCCATATAACTTGTCAGTGTTGAGTGATACATCCAGGTGAATGAAATGGAGGTGGGTGCTAATCTTTCTTTTTATTTCAGCACTTAATGGCTCACGGATGTCAAGGTGCTTCACCTTAGCCCACATATATTCGTGTGTCCCAGAAATGCTCAGAATGTGCTTCATTGCTCACATGCTTTTTGCCATACAGCAAACTTCATTCTTCAAGGACTAATTATTTTCCAGACATGCAAATCGTAGATGAGATGACCTCAGAGGATCATGAAAGACACCACTGTCTTTTATTTCGAAAATGTAAACTGTAATACTGTGATGTTAACACTCACAAATCTCAGAAGCTATGCAAACATTAATGGAAATGTCTGTCTATGAATTGTACAGTTTAATGTTTATGTAAAATACATTGGTTGGCCTAGTGCAAAGGTTTCAAGCATGCTAGTACTTTTGTTTTTGGTTTGACACAGTATTACTGGCTGTTTTGCACAGCCTAAAGTTGGTTAGGTGGAGACACAGGTGTATTTAACGGCAGTGATTAATAACACTGTTATCTAATTATTAGAAGTGTTTATCATTCACCCTTTAATATGTCTTTAATATGTTCCATATAGTGCGTACAGTTCCAAAAGCCAAGCTTCGGGCCATGGCAAAGAATTAACTACAATTAATTTCCCAATGTATTTTATACACTATACTGTGGCATGTCTAAGCATAAATTATTTAATCTCACTATCAATGTTTACTAGCGGTTAGAGATATCAGTATATTATTCCACCAGCTGCTAATGTAATGTCTTTTAGAAACCTTGAAATCATGGGACATTAAAAAAATCACACCCCCAATTGTCTCATGATTTTATGCTGTTAATCAGCTATTCCTTTAACAATCACATCAAGTGAATATACAAGTAAACCTGGTCACATTGCAACTATGTAAAGCAAACATACACTCGAAAATTTTCAAGTCATTCTGTCTGTTCTTATTAAACTGTTTTGATTGGTTGTTTCTGTTGTGAAACTCACTATTTCACAGATAGAAGCCCAAATTATACCACTGTGGTGCTATGACGGCTTTACATAACTGTACATGATGTATTGTGACTTTTTACTAGATTTGTATAGATCACGTGAAATGCACTCATGAATCTGCTAATTTGTATACTTGCAATATTAATTATATATGTGAGACCTCACTAAGAAACATCAGTTTGCTCTTTTGTGTCTGAAGGGAATTGACAAGCATCAGTTTGAGATTTCTGACAAAACATTTGGGAGAAGCTTTAGCTTCAGTTTGATGGTGGGAATGTTTGTGAAATATTATCTGTTGTTTTACATTAATTTGACCTCAAATGTGAACTGATCTTTATCAAAGTCAATGTCATGGAAAAAGATTCTAATTAAACTTATAAAAAAACATGCTTTTTATGTCTTTATTAATCAAGCTGCTTCTAGTTAAGGAGTAGAATTATAAGATTATTTAATAATTTATTTGACAAAGAATTGCTAATGCTCAAGAGGTAAACCTTTTTAAAGGGCTATAAGGTCAGACAATATTGATCAAAGGGCATTAATTTAGACTGCCATGGACAGGTTGTCTATACACTCAATGCAAAGGCATATAATAGTAAAAAAGGTGACAAACAATTGCATAATAGCTGTCATGGATTTCTTATCAGTTCAGTAGTCATAACTGTGGGGGGGGGGGGGGGGGGGGGAATTGTTTGAAACTGAGAACAATGATTCAGCACTGAGTTATTGAATTGTTCATGCAAGACCTAACATGCCAGACAATTAACGTATTTGGCCAGCAAAGTGAAAGTAATTCGATCTAAAATGATTTAACAGTGGTGAAAATCTAATTTAACATCTAAAAGGTTACACTTATCACTCCAGTCTGTCTTTGACAAACTCGTGACAGCGTTGTTTGTGTGGGCATATCGACATGTGCAACCACCAATCAGAGCAAAGGACGAAGAAACCTCCACCAATCGAACGTAAGCCCCGCCCCTTCTCCTTGTAGAGGTTTATCGACATCCAGAAAAGTGAAAGAATTCTTAGAATTTAACTAGAAAGAGAGAAATTCAAGTTTGATGTTTTTCATATAACAGTCACCACACACATTCGTCAGCACTGCATTTATAGATGTGTGATGAAGAAGCCAGTGTTTTAAAGCATGGACCTTTTTTGTTTTAAATAGTTTCCTCATGTTAATCTGTTGTTTGCCAGAACCAAATTATGAACCTTTCAAATAGCATAATTAAAATGGAAACCTGTTAATAAATAAAAGCAAATTCAAAACACTAATAAATTATATTAATATAATAATAAACGTAAAAAAAAAATCTAATTTTGCCTTGTTTGAATAGGACAGATTTTTTTTTACATTTAGGTTGCTTATTTTTGATTGATTAAATTTTGGTGCAGCGCCAATTATCTACACTTGGTAAATTAATATCAAGAACAAGTTTGTTAGCATATCTGCTCTTGAAAATGAATATTTTTAGAATAAATTTTCTAATAATTTATCAGCACACTTCTGGGTTGTGCAGGCTATGAGTATGTTCAGCAGTGCACTAGCATTGGGACAGTTTGGGCCTTTGATTAATCAGTTTGGATTACCTACTGAAGCTGTAGAGGCAGCCAATAAAGGAGGTCAGTATATTTCAAATGTACACAAACTAATCTGGTTCATTCCAGCTGAAACTCTTTCTAAACACCCTTGTTTATACTTTCACATGCATTTATATGCACATTTCCTCTCTCCAAGACATCCTTCTGTTAAGTCTGTGGTTTATACAGAATGACCTTACAAGGGCAAAATTAGATGTAATCTAATGTATCTAGACAATTGTTTTTGCTTAGATTTGCATAAATCTTGTAATAAAAGAGACTTCAGGAAAGAAAAGATCATACTTGGATAGAATGGCTTTTCTAAATTGTTTGTAAATTTGGAAGCATTTGCCAAGGCCATGGAAGGTCAAGGGAAGTCGAACGAAGGAGGAGACAAGAAAGATGACGAGGAGGATATGAGTTTGGATTAAGCAACTCTCTACATGAGCTGCCTTCATCAGTTTAACATTTTTTATACTGTAGCGTTTCCAAAGTATCATGTTGTCAAGATAAGTCATGTCAAGGGTGATCTGTGTATTTTTATGTTGAAAGAACAGTGCACTCAAAAATTCTGTCATTTACTCACCCTCGAGTCGTTCTAAACCCTTAAGATTTTGATTTATTTTCAAAACACAAATTTAGATATTTCTATTGAAACCCTAGAGCAGTGGTTCCCAACCTTTTTTAACTCGCAGCCCACACAACCAAACACATATGTTTGCGTGGCCCACTGCAAAAAAAAAAATAACTGACCCCGCTATTGTTTGGTTAATAACTTAGTACTCAGAAGTACAAGATAGATAGGCTGAATATGCCGAGTTTAATGTGCAGTGTGGTACTTTCAACATTTCTCTATTTGAGCGGCCTCTTGGCATGGGGGTGGGACTACCTGTGTGTCTGAACAATAGAAATTAGACATTTCTCTTTTAATCAGGTATTTTACTGTTTTGAAAACCCTTTTCCAAAAAAGAAACTTGCATTTACCGGATAAGTCGTTTTTTGGTGTGTATAATTTACAAAAACTTTACAAACAAGTGAAACAAATCAAAAACATCTTTATAAATGCAAATAGAAAAAAAAATTCAAATGACAAAAACACAGCACAAAAGATAGGACCCTGTGAACAGTTCAGTTCAAACTAAAGCCATGCTCACACCGCCCAGTAAACACCAACATACTGTGGTTTCCTGTTGGTGTTTAATCAAGCAGTGCAATCTATTCTCACATCATTCTATGACATACTGCTAAAATAGAGATTTTGACACACTCACAAAAAACACAGTATTCTCATGCGGAAGGTCACAGGATTCCCTCACAGTGCTTGTACCCTTCCACATCCTCAAAGATTCCGCGACAGTATCACAGGAGTGAGTGCATTCACATACAGTAAGATTTCAATAAACATGTCACACGCTTTTCCAACCGAAACACATTCATAACGTGTCAAGGTGTGTGTTTACTCAGTATCAAAAAGATTAAATATGTGTGAAAAACGGTGTGGCAGCAGAACCGTACTGACAAATGTAATAGAAAAGGCACTTCATTCTTCAACGCTCAGTAAAGATTTACACTAGTGAGGAATAGTGATGTACGATTACCCACACTTCTCTCCAATTCAATTAACCTCTCATAGTTGATCATTTGTCTCAGAAATGTGACCAGTCTGAATCCCTGAGGGAAAGAAGCAAATAAACCATACAGAGCCATCATGTTAAAAAGACCACCACTAGATGGAGGCTATGTGCTTCTGTTTTTCAGTCCAAAAAAACATAAGAGAAAATGTAAAAATGATGTAAAAACAATGTTGCATATTTCTGGTAATGCTGCACACTGTGATACTGTCTAGGTTCTGAAAGTAAACATAGGCCACTCCTATGGTGTATAAACATTCCCAAAGAAGAATATCACAGATAAAGATAAGACGATATTGTATGAACACTAACCAAGAAGACTCAGTAAGGTTAGGTCATATTCAACACTGCACAACACAAAACAAAACCGACTCCCCCGGTCAAAGGAGGTGGCATTTCCTCCGTGACCAAATACATAACAGTTTAATACGCAGATGTGGAGTTATTTGTAAAACCTACTGGACTGTTTGAAACGTACTCAACGTTGCACATAAGATAAATAGGACACAGTAGGATGCAAAAAAATGTAACATTTCATCACTGTAATTGTCACAGCTGTGCATTGATATGGAGACTTGACTTCTGTCAAGACATTCAAAAACACTTGCATCTTAAGAAAAGACAAGTGGTTAACAGTTCAGTTTCTTTTAACATTTGATTAACTGGTTAAAAAGGCACTCACATATTCAAAAGACTTTTTTTTACATTCAACACTACCTAAAATTCATTGCGGTGTGTCTAAAAAAAACATTACATCACTGTTAAACCACAGCCTAGCTAGTAAATGTTAGATGACTAAAAGAAGAGAGAGAGAGTGATAAAAGCACAATGTGCCCGTTAAATGTCATCTCTAACATAGAGTGCCTGGCAGGATACGCATCGGAATGCCACACATACCCGAAAACTCATCAGAAAGGCAAACAAACAAAAAACACCTATGTGAAAAAGCATTCAAAATATATTCAGTATTCATAAATTATGTATTCTAATGAAATTAATGTCCATAAATAAAATATTGCATAAATAAAGTTGTGCATTAGAAAAAGCTATGATCTACGGTGGTTAATAAGCATTTGTGGTATTAAAAAATTAAAATAAATAAATGATTCAAAAATTATCAGTGCTTAAAGAAAGTGTCTCCATAAATGTGTTTGATTTATAAAATCAGTTCCATGAAGGACATAAACAAGTGAAGATGGAGTGCTGAAACCTGTACATAGCTGATAGAAAATTCCACTTATCCATTTAACCAATAAATAATACAAATAACCTTTCCGAACTGCCATAACACAAGAGTGTCATCTCTATGGTCTACAGGCAGCTCTTAAAGGGAAAGTTCACACCAAAATGAAAATTGTGTCATCAATTCTCACCCTCGTGTTGTTCCAAGCCTGTATGACTTACTTTGTTCTGTGAAACATACCGCAAAATATATTTCAAGAGGTAACCAAAAAGGTTTGGTTATCAACATTTTAAAAAATATTTTCTTTTGTGTTCTGCAAAAAAAAAAAAAGAAGAAAGACATACAGGTTTTGAACAATATCAGGGCGAGTAAGTGATGACGGAATTAAAGTTTTTTGGATGAACCATCCCTTTAAGGACCCTCTCCATTTCAGCCCTGCTGCACAAGCCTGCGATAGTGAGGCATGACCTTGCTGTCCGGGAGGTAGAGTGCCATCTCCAAAGCAACCAGAACCGTGAACTCCAGGGAAATCAACTCCTTGCAATTTATTCGGAAACGCTCCTCCAACCTCTGTTCAGGGTCAGGAAGAACAAAAAAGTCAGTACATAAATCATATTTTTATATATACAAAAAATTAGATGACCAAGAAAACGAAGTATATACCTATAAAGAACAGTTAAGTCTCTGAATTAAATAAACATCCAAAGCAGTAAGACACTTACATCGATCAGCTGCTTGACTTCTTGTTTCTTGAGGTCGCTGCTGATCTTGGCAGCTAATAAGACGCAAGCAGCAGACACCAGCTTTCGGTTGTGCTTGTTCAGCCTCCCTTGCAGAACCAGCTTCTCGAAGTAAACATAAGCCATCGCTATTGTAACCGGCTGTAGGCCACACTCTTCGCTCACAGAGCGCATCTCTCTTTTCAAACTGTGGTGGACATTAAAAAGAGGAGAAAGAGTAGTTTGTAAACATGATTAGGGTCGATTAACAAGATGCCCATGTTGTATGTTAATTCATTGTTTATTCATTCAGCCAAATTTTTAATTTTATTGTGATAGTGCTATGTGCTAAAATACCCCATGAAAACAGCTTAGTGGGCACCATTTTGTTCTTGTGTTTACGTATTTTCTATTAAACTAGATATGCACTATGTAATTTTTTTTTTTTTTTTTACTGTAGCCGATAACTGAAAAACGATCAAACTTAATATTCAATTCAATATAATTTTGTGTAAAAAAAAAAAAACATTGAAGCCTTAAAGCAAATGTAGTCATCTCAACATTATAAATGTACAGTATTAGAAATAGATATTCTTTTTGTTTTTAAAGATGATGGTAAATCTAAACACAAAAATATAAGAAATAAACATGCACAATTACATTTCCTAACAGACATGGTCTAAAGCAACACAAATAGTTTACATAAAAATGACTTTACCTTCTGATTTTGCTGAGTGTCAGCTTTATGTGAGGAAACTTCTCCTTGAATGTCTCGTTCATGTCTTTCTTCAAGTCAGACGGTTTCACATACTCAATAACCGTAGTCTGGAGGGGACAAGGAGAGTCTTATTACAGTCTTATTATTATTATTATTATTTTTATAGCTGCTAAAACTCAATGGTGACAGCTTTTTACAGCTAGAGTCTAGTCAGCTGTGATACAGAAGATATCATGCTTCATGCCTTTAGCTAATAGACCATACTGAGCCCTTAGGGTTATCACATGAAACGCTGATGTGATCTGATACAAGTCATGAGCTGGGTTCAAAAATTATGAATCACTGTTATGCTGTTGTGAGACTCAGATGTCCTTGCAAATCTTTTCACTGGCATCATGTTAGAAGAGATTATTGAAACAGCGTTGGTTGAAACAGTTCAATCAAGGAGCTTACCACATAAGATGCGAAAATTAAGACTCGCTTGTGCTTCCCACAAGGCCACTGGGGGTCACTGAGCAAGTTGGGATCATAGTCTGATAGCTCGTCCACACCTACCAAGAGTTACAACATGATTGTTTTTTTTTTGTTTCTTTAAGAAATTAATATGTTTGCTCAGCAAGGATGCATTACATTTATCAAAAGTGAGTTAAGTCATTCATAATGTCACAAAAGATTTTCTTTCCATTCTGAAACAAAATGCAATGTTTCCACAAAAACATTAAGCAACACAACTGTTTTCAACATTGATGATAATAAGAAATGTCTCTTGGGTGGCAAATCAGCGTATTAGAATGATTTCTGTAGGATCATGTGACACTGAAGACTGGAGTATTGGCTACTGGAAATTCAGCTTTGCCATCACAGCAATAAATATTCAAATAGAAAACAGTTGTTTTAAATTGTAACAATATTTCAATAATTATCTGAATATGTAACACACAAGTATCTTGTCCAACTGCGCTGGTGATCCGAGAAGGGGTGAAGTTCTTCTGCCCGTTAATACGGTTGCGAGAGACTGGCATCTGCGCTGCACTGATGTCAGGTGGGCCGCTGCTCTTCTGCCGGACCAAGGCATTAGTTGGAAGCAGAAAACGGGCATATGATACCGTCTGCAACAGAAAACATCCCAGGGCTATCAGTGTAAACACAAACATATGCATTGCGTAAAACACACACCCAGTGACCCAGTACTGCAACTTGCACAATGATGCTTTAAAACAAATAGCAATACTACAGCGAATAAACAAACAAGAAGGTTTCTAAAGCATGTAATCACGTCTTTGCTCAATCTTCTTAGAGGAATACCTTTCCAAAGTCCACCTCCACTCCCTCCAGTCCAGGGACCATATCACCTCCCCCACCAGAAGAGTGTCTCTGTCTCTGGGCTTCTAGTTTAGGGTCACTGCAGAGGGTAGATAAATTATTAAAAATCAGAATTGAATAACACTTGCCTGTACTGAAATAATCTCTTTTATTTGGATATTGCAAAAGACACCCACAGAGTCTGGTAATACCAGGCTGCAGTTCGCTGTTTGTAAGCTGGTCTATTTGTAAATACAGTACATTATTATATTAAAGCTAAAAATTATACAAAAGCACATTTTTAAGAAGTGATTAAGCACACTGACTAAGAAAAAAAATCATATTTCTGTGAATGATGTGATTGGGTGTACTGTATGACAGGTGGACAAATCACTGTGATCTCTGGACTGCCAAAACCAAAATCGAATCTCTCACTTGGAGTTCAGCACAAAGCTGGATAACACATTATGAATGTTATTTAATGTTATTTACTGGCTGGTAAGATTTAATGTTGATCGAAGTCTCTTTTACTCACCAAGGCTGCATTTGTTTGATCAAAAATACAGTAAAAGCAGTAATATTAAGAAATATTACTACAAATTTAAGGGTTTTAATATATTTTGAAATGCAATTTAAGCTGAATTTTCAGCAGCCATTTCTCCAGTGTCACATGACCCTTCAGAAATCATTCTAATATGATGATTTGGTCCTCAAAAAACATTATAATATGTTGAAAATATTTTCTGGCTTTGTTTTTGTTTTCAGGATTCTTTGGTGAATAGAAAGTTCAAAAGAATGTATTGGAAACAGAAAACTTTTAATCAACTGAATGCATCCTTGCTGAATAAAAGCTGAATAGGCCAATTTAACTTGGAACATCATGTTTCATAAAAAAAGAAAGAAAAAAACAGCGGATTTGTCCACCACTCATGTATGGGTTTGCATGATATGAAATGAGCTGAGTTTGGCTGACTGTGGTGGCTTTGTACCTGATGTGATAGCTCTCTCCATAGGGCAATACAGAGAAAGCAGCACACAGGGATCTCTTGGCACAGATCAGCACAACCCTGCAGGACACAGATGGCAAGTGCACACAGAACAGACAACATCAGTCACCTAAACATCAAACCATCACTGTACACCAGCCGTGTCTACACCTTAACAAGTGCATATGGACCACAAAGCAAATGGGAGATCTTATAGCCCTGGAATGACATTGGTGAGAAAATGAGCCAAAAAAATCTATTCTTCATTATTAAATTAAAGCAGCATGTAGCTTTCTAGACTGGTCAACAAGACCAAATCTAAATTATCTAATTACAACCAACTCCGCCACATTTCACAGGAGACTGAACATCATAACAGGTCAGCAGCTTGAGACACAGGATGTGCTCAGTGAGGGTCTATATTACATCACTACTGATGTCATGAGGCTGGGGGGGAATGTGCACATAAGTGAAGGCATGAATTCATGGTTGATGATGTAATGCATGTCAGGTAAAGAAAAAAAAGGGGTGGGGATGGGTGGTATAATTCTGTATAATAAACAAGGTCATATCAAAATAACACTTTTTTTTCTTTTTTTGAAAGTGGAATGTGTACTGTGTTTGGTCTTATTTTCTTCCTCAATCTGTGCAAAATTCATCACCAAATAAGGTTGTATATAAATCATATGTTATAATGCAAAAAAAAATAAAAAAAAAGTCAAAAGAGCCATCTGGGTTTACAGTATTTTGGGGGTTTTACCAGAAGAGGTAAGTAAGTCGGAGGGAGAAAGAAAAGGAATCAGGGAAGCTTTCATCTTACGTAACTGAATTTCATTACATTTTAATGGTTCTTGCCAAGGTGCAGTTCTACTTTCAGAAAATGCCATTTCTATATAAGGTTCCATTCAAGACTAATTTTATTCAGACTGGTTGTTCCTCGTGTAGACAGACATATCTATCCCTCATTTCGTCTGTGTGAGAACCTAAGTGAGTTATCTCAGTGAGTACTTACGCCAGTTATTAAGTTAACCAAGGAATCACAGAGTCTGTCTGAAGCTCCACTGTTTCACTCAGCATGAGATTACACTACAGTTATATAACAAAGAACTTTACTGCACGAGGAAACAGTCCAGCATCCACTTCACCATTTTATATTCACCTTATCTGACATGAGCCCAGTATGGGACTGTCTGAGCACCTCCATTCTACACAAGTTATTTATAAGAAAGTGCTAATAAAGGACTAGCCTAACAAAGGACCAATTATATTTAAAAATAATTTCTGAAAATTAAAAATAAAATAAATGCATTAAACAAGATTGTTAATAAAAAAATACAAAAACTAATATTGATAGAAAGTTAAAAATTATAAGTAATTTTTTTTTATTAATAAGTTAAGAAGTTAAAATTAAATGTTTCATTGTTTTCCTTCGTTGAAAGGTTTTAAAATGAATATGCAATTTATTAATTTGACTCAATAATGATTATGTAAGAGTTAAATTGGCTTTGCAATGCAAGATTCATAAAGTATGAAAACTGTAAATACGTTATTAGGGTACTACATTATATTCATGCTATTATTGGCCAAGCTCAAAAATCAACTCTGTTTTATTTGTGCTCGAAGGCTCCTCAAAAACTTGAAGACCCCTGGTCTGAAGTAATTTATACAGATTATTTCTCAAAAAGATTAAACAAATACAGCTCCTCCTCACAGGGAAAATATTTCCCAAACAATATCAGACCCGCCAACTCACCTGCTCCCTCGAGTGTCATACTGTCTCATATTCTTGATGAAATGCACCTTCTTGGAAACCTTTGGCCCTGGAGACCCAGAGAGGTTACGTGTCCTGCAACAAGAACATAATACAATTTAGAGACAAAGAAATGTGACTTCAATTTGTACACACTTCGAGAAAAAACTGTGATGGATTAAATTGAAGCAAAGCATAAGCTTTTAGCCCTTGACTATATAGAAAGGCTTAAAGGTCACCCGTCCAGCATCAGTCCATCAGCAGACCTTACATAAAAAGATGAGAGGGTGAGGGGAACAGAACAGGAGAGAGATGAAAGGCAAGAAACAAAAAAGACAAACAGGAAATGATGTGCGCATGTACTGTAGTGAGATCACGGGGCTGGTTTACATGAGTCACATCACCTATTATGCAGATAAAGCTTGTTGTGACTAGTTGACGGTCTTTGACTGACTCAGCAGCCCACCGATTATCTACTCTGACAGCAGGTGATATCAATCATACAAATCTTTCATCTGTTCTATGGGTTTCCCTAATCACTGTCTCTTTTGTCTTCAGTTACAAATGACTTTTTAAAGGCAAAATGCAAAGGCAATAGGATGGAGAGCTCACTCACTAACCTTCATATAACTGTCAAACATTTCTGATACTCAATCAGACAGTACATGCTTTTTTCACCAGGAGACTTCTATGCGTTTTTAATTTTACTAAGTCCTCATTGAATTCGGACCACGAAGAACCAGATTCATGAATGAATGACTCTTCTAATTCGATTCTTTCAGTGAATCACAAAACATTTGGTGCCACCTGAGCAGTCCGATTTCCTTACGAGTCGGTTCATTTTGAGAATCACAGTAAATATCTGAGATCTATTTTATTACACGAAATGTCTGATTCTCGAATGAACAGATACACATTATGGTTTTGGATTCATTTTCCCAAACATTTTTCATCTAAATTACTGCAAAAGAAATGCAGCCGTTATTTATTTGAAGTCCCTCCCCGACCTATTCATCTTAAAAGGTTTCAAAAAATGTCGCAGACATATTTCCAGTCAAACTCACCTAGAAAACAAGACCGCTCTTCAGAGATGAAAATGAAAGTTGTAGACATTAAACCGGAAGCCAGCCATTCCCCTTAAATATTTGTTATTGTTTTGTTCGGTTAACGTTACTCGTATTGTAATATGTACTGTTTATAATACTGCTTCAAAAAGTCATAATAGAATGTAAACACTGGTAAACAACAGGCCAGTTAAACATTCTATCCTCATAATCAAAACCGTGACACGATTTGGGAAATGGGAATAAACATGGCTTTCATAAACAAATACAAATTCATAATTGTTAATGAAACCTGTACACATTAAGGTTTCATCACACATTCACTTCATATCTATTATGAATGGTGTAAATTTTAAATATACAGTGACACTGTGGCAGTCAGAGAATAACGAGTGTCATTGTCATGACAAAAAAAACAACAACAAATCAAAAACCAAACTCACCTTTGGCGCGGATCAGGAGCAGGATTAGATCCCGGGAATTGGCTGGGACATTTACTGGATCCTGAAAACGGATTCAGCGGTCCAGAGGTCGGTGAACGCGGCGGTGCCTGGACTGACAAAGGATCGGTTCGTCCATCCTCCGTGAAAACGTCGCAGCTCCCCCTTGAATAAATACTGGATGAGGGCTCAGAGGAGCAGGGTAAGTGTTAGTCCTCGGTAGAGGGGTCGCTGCTCCCCGCTGATGG
>NW_020525236.1:0-75161 GCF_003368295.1 Carassius auratus | reverse complement strand
AGGGTTTGTATTGTAACAATGTAACTGACAGCTAAAAACAAGCAGCGCTAGCAGTAAACCAACGTCGCTTTGTTTTAAAGGCAGACAGTGTCAGTCAAAAAGGATAAGTTAAATGCATGCTTGCCAGTCACGGTTCATCCGAGTGTGTTAGCAGGCCGTTTAGCCGGTCAGGCGATGAAGTGGTGTATTTGTGCAGAAGAGCGCCATGTTGAATCCGCGCATTTTGCTTAGAGGGGCGCGGTATGTTTACAAATTCAAAAGATTTCTGCGCGCTTACAAAGGCACTGAGCGCTGAGGCGCGTTTGTCCGCCAAAAAAATACGTGTACTGTCCACGCCTCCATGTCGAGCACGAGCTCATGTGACGTCACTGGCTTCCGTAAATGTGCAGTTTTATATTTTTTTTTTTTGCTCGAGCTCAGCTCAGAAATTGCCATAAAACGGCTGCTTAAACAGCTCACATTTTCCCGCACTATTGATCACAGTAGATGATATTAAGTCCATTCAGACCTTAAAATAATTTGCTTTTAAGTACCGCTTCGGTTCATTTGATATTTTGCTTTATTTATTTTAATGGTGGTCCTATTGTTTTCTTTCTTTCTTTCTTTCTTTCTTCCATCTTCCTTCCTTCCTTCCTTGCTTTCTTACTTTTTCTTTCTTCGTGTTTGTACTTGGTGGAAAGCTTTAGAAAGATATACAATTTTTTGTGTGTGTGCATTTCCTGCAAATATGAAGAAAAAAAGGATCTCTGATAAATATGAGCACTTTCACATGGTTAATTGCAAATTATCACATGACCAGAGCAGGTTATTTTGCACCCATGAGATGATAACTACATACACAGCTCCAAAACAAAAGGCTAGTAAAGTATGTTAACTAAAGATATAACAAAGATTTTTGGTCTGAATTATCTTTAAGGTGTCTAGAGTTTAATATATGAGTTCAACAATTATAAAGTTTTGTTGACTGTTGTTATAGAATGAGTAACATATTGATGGTCACATTTGTGACTTATTCCGGATAATGGTGAATTTAGGTGTATACACAGGGGCGCTGCACAAGATCCGGGCCCGCATAGGCAGTCTAATGGGCCCCCCTCCCCTTGAAAATATATATTGCAGACTTTCAAGGGCCCTCTCTTCCTTTGGGGCCCTGGTAATCAGTTACTGGTTTTACCCCCAGTCCGGCGCCCCTGTGTATACATATAATCCAGGTGCATTTGTTAGTGAAAGCTGCACTAACAATGTTGCAATGACAAAATATGCAACCAACTAAAAGTTCAAATGTTACAAATAAGCTACAATATGATGTGTAATACTGCACTAATATAACAATTTTGTGTTATATGTTACAATAAAGTAACAATTTTGAAATACATTGATGGTTGTATTTTATTTTATTTTTTGTATTTTATCTCAGTATTCCTTTCAGTGTTGTATAAGTATTTTTTTATGCATAATAGTAACCCTAGAATGTGATCAAACAGTTAAAATAGCTGGGCTTTATGTCTGAAGCAAATTGGGATTAAACGGTTAAATTGAATGGCTAACCACAGGAGGGTGCTGTTAGCTAAACTATTTCCGCTTTTTTTCGCATTTTGGATGAGGTTTATGTTTTAACCTGGAAAATTGGTCTATTCTTTACAGCATGCTTTGTTTTATATTCGGCGCCCATTAAGTCCACTAGAAGTCACTATAACTCTGAAATGGCGCAGAGTATCCAGACTCCTTTTTAGCACATCACGATAAAGCTTGAGGAATTCTTAAAATAGATATTTAATAGGGAATATCACCAGCGGACTGTGACTAGGCATACGAGGATTATGCACATTAAAGATACAGGTTACTACAGAATTGGGAAAACGGTAGGTTGGCATAGTGTTAACTTTGTTTCATTACTGAATGCATCTTAAATTTGATCTCCTGAACCACTCACTGATGACAGATAAATATCTAAAATATATTACTCAGCATTTAAAATTGGATATAAAAATATTCATGTTATTTAATATAGATAGGAACCAGATTTGGAGGTCTGTGCTAAATGCTGTTGCATAGCTAAAATAATTTATCAAGTGTAATTACTTCCTTTTAATCATTCATAGCATGATTATTTACCTGCACATACTTACTGATGCATACACACATATTACAATAATAGAATAGACTCTGTTGCTATGATTTCAAAGCTATAGCTGTTTAACACTGTCAACCATTTCCATAATATGTTAATTAACATAAATTTGTTTGCAAAAAATTGGGTTAATATTCATTCCACTTGAGATATATATATATATATATATAAAAAAAAAAAAGGGCCAACCAACCCACATAGCCCCCTGGGACCTGTATTACTTTTACCAAGAATCTTCACTGCTTTCTTAGCTGCTTTATGCTCATGCATGAGAGGAACAATGGCATAATAGAGGCTTAATTTTGAGATAAATATCTACTTTTCACTCAAGATATTATTTGAGTAATTTTTTTTAGATTTTTTTTTAATTGTCTTTCATTAGAATAAGACAGGCAAAAGCTGATAACAGCTAGAGTATAACAAATATGTTGACAGGAAAGATGATTATGAAAGTTGATGAAGTATTTCCATTGATAGTAAAGTGATTATTTCCTGTTTTCGATCACACTGAGAACTGCATGGGGTTCGGAGACAGGAAGCTCACACCTCCTCATTCAGGCAATGCATTACCACTCATTTATACTGTGTGTGTCTGTTGCAGTGAAGTAAAAACAAGATGGCAAAATGAATTAGCCCATTGTTCCCATTTACTCAAATATTTAATGTACAAATGATTGTAATTTCATAACTGTCTTTTTAACAATTATGAACATAATGTACTTGG
This sequence comes from Carassius auratus, assembly GCF_003368295.1. Taxonomy (NCBI): domain Eukaryota; kingdom Metazoa; phylum Chordata; class Actinopteri; order Cypriniformes; family Cyprinidae; genus Carassius; species Carassius auratus. The sequence goes on along the minus strand of NW_020525236.1, from coordinate 72,306 downwards.
ACAGAGTACTATGTACAGATTAGATACACGTTCAGCTTGATGTCAATATAGACCTGATATTTCATCTCCATGTGAGATCAAAAACCCCACACTAGTGTGACAAACTAAGTGTGTAATTCATACGCCACTAGAACAGAATGGCAAAAATAATTCCCAATCACTCCCCATGTGCAATTGGCACTCACAGTCAGGATGTCAGAGTCGAGCTGGTCAGGATGCTCAAACAAACAGAGCAAAGTTTGATGGCACCTCAGAGCCACAGTGTTTAAACTTTTCAGGGAAATCAACCAACAAATGGCTTTCTTATATCTGGGACAGGAGAAAGCATTTTATCATCCCCAAAATTCACACACTTCACCTTTAATGGGGTTACTTCGCCCAAAAAGATCAAGACAAAATGTAATTTAGTAGTGTAGCATGCTTTTGTTTTAAACTGATTATTATGATTTTGGAACAAGTGTAGCTAAATTCTGCTATAATACTGAAAGGTAATACAGTATTGGTTTTGATCATTTATTAACCTGAATTTGTTCAAACAGTGGAGATATAGTCTTAGGTACTGACAGTTTTGCTTTTTTTTTTTCGGTCACCAAAAAGGATAAATGGGACTTCAGTGTATCTTCATATCCTCAAAAAATTCCAGTTTTGTTATGATAAGCACCCAAACATACACTTACACTTACACTTACATATGCACACACACACACACACACACACACACAGTATTTTACTAAAAGGCAAGAGAAGCTCACTGCATCCGTGAGTAAAATCCTATGTCAGCTGCCTGCCAGTACTTTTTTTTGTCCTTCACAATAACAGACCTGTGCTGAGACACTCCATAATAGGACAAGAAAACCTGTGTCCACCTCCTTGTCAGTATTTCTGACATCCTTTTCCCATCATTGTGCACAAAGGTTCAGAATACAAGAAGAATATCCAAGAACCTGAGAGTGTACAGCGCTATATCTGTTCTGCATACATTCATTTTGAACAAATAACTGGTGAAATATATATATATATATATATATATATATAATATATATATATATATATATATATATATATATATATATATATATATATATATATAAATATATATATATATATATAACTGCACAAAACACAATTGTGTGCATTATACCTTATGTTTTTATAATTTAATTGCAAGTACTAGTAAACTAATTTGATTTAAAAACATCTGTCAAGGCTGATTAATAAAGTTAGATTTACTGTGTAAGAGGCAAAATGATCTCTTCCTGAAACCAAATGTCAAGAACTCCCACAAAACCGAAACCATGCAAGAAAACGATAAACTTTCTAATCTGAAGAGAAGATCTGCCCCTTGACTCATCCATTTCTGACCGTCACTGATTTAACAAGTTATAGTTTTCATGATTATAGAGAAAAATTACACTTTTTGTTATGTGCTTAAAAGTATTTAATGGCCATGTTTCCTCTGACTAAGAACAAAATTGGCCAGGCTGTGAAGTGTGTTCACCGTGAATTACTAAGCTATTACAGGTCATTAGTGAAAGTATGGGATTTCCAGAATAATCAAATATCGAAATAATAAAAAATGAACAATCAATGTTTGTGATCAGTTTTTCATAAGAAATGTCACCTAAATTTAATGACTACTTTAAATTTGAGTCAGATTGAACACGGAGATAGACTAAAATTGAAATGAAATCCTGATAAATTTAGTGAACTTTGCAGAAGCGCAATTACAACACCTACACAAATTATACCTCCGCCCAGCAACTGGATTCCGTCTTTGGGTCAGTCTGGGTGGATACGTATACCTGTGGTTTCCCCACGTCTCAAAATGATTTTGACTCATTCAGTGCTTTTTAAAGTAATGCTGTCTCAGTAATCCAAGAGTCTGTGGTGAGCTCTGATTTACATTCAAAAGAGACAAACCAGGACGTGACAGCTTTGGACGTCCAGCCAGCAGAAGCTATTCGACCTCCTTAGAGAATCCTGGGGTGCCAGTCAGACACTATGTTCCAAAGCGATGGTGGCAGCGATGTAGTGGTTGTTATCCAGTCTCTCGCTTGGCTGGCTCTCAGGGGGAGGAGCCTCCTTGCAGCAGAAGTACTGCTTCCAGATCCTATGAAACGCAGTATGAAATTTGTTGATGCGGAAAGCATAAACAATAGGGTTGACAGCAGAATTGCCATGCGACAGCAGAATTGCAATATAAATGAGAAACATGGGTTTTTTACAGTTCGGACAGAACAGTGTGATGCAGTTCATAATGTGGAGAGGAAGCCAGCTAACAGCGAACAAGAAAAGGACTAGCGCCAGAGACTTTGCCAGCTTCAGTTCTTTGTCGTAATACTTATTTGGTTCAGAGTGGCAGGACACCTTCGTATTTAGCTGCTTGTGGATCATGTAGAAGATTTCAGAGTAAATGATGAGCATGAAAAGCAGAGGGGGAAGCACCCAACTGAAAAAGTTGAAGTAGACCATGTACTCCCATGCTGATGACGTTCTCAAACTGGCAGGTGACGATGAGGTCAAGGTCGATTGAGCCGTTGTCATTATGTTGCAGGTTGTGTAAATTGTTCCAGCCAAGCATGGGAGTCAAGCCGACTATAAAGGCCACTGTCCAACACATGAATACTGCAATTCCAGCTCGTTTGGGAGTGACCACTCGCTTATAACTGAAACACAAAAACAATGAGAGAGAAACTTATAAAGTTAAAAAAAACTTTAATTTTTCACTGTAATTTTGAAAAACAATTTAAATCAATGTCTTATGATACACATGACTAATACTGCAATTAAGTAATATTATAACTCCAAACTTTACAATAATAATAAAAAAAATAAAAAACATGTATCTCCACAATGTTACAATCAAATAAAAGGTCTAAATTCTATGTAATTACTACCGGTACAGAATCAGGGTCTCTTTGTAAAGTACTTCTTGGTATCTTTGGATGACCCCAAAGCCAGATACTTTTACCTGCTGTCTAACTAAGAGCTAAATTGTGACAAAGTACCACCACCAGAAAGCTTGTTTCAGTCACACCCACTCCGTCTCATCCTTGCATCTTCTCTGAGATGCAGTCTTTTGTCTGAGATTCTAGTTCTCGCTCCAAAAACTCCTTGTCTTTCGTGTGAATGAGTTTAGAACAAAGGTACCTGTGATTTTAATGGCAGACATTCAAGTCTCTGGAGCTGACTGACTGAATTCCACACAAAGGTGCTCTGAGTCAATAGACTCTGTTTGTTCAGGGATTCAGTAGATAGTTTGGGCTTGAATCATTGCTTTAATGTGCCTTTATTAACTGCAAAAAGTAAAAACAGAAATGTTAAATTATAAATTGTTTGTTTCATCTTAATATTAATAGATTTGTGTGCATCCCAGCCTATTACTTTAACTTATGCATACACTTTCAGGAAAAAAAAAAATGTTCCAGTGATGGTTTTGTACCTTTTTATGAGAGCATACTGTAGGTCCAAGAGAAGTGATATTTGCTTTGTTTTTAAGTTGCTATGACTAAATTAACAGTTTCCGGATTGTTCAAAAATAGATAGTTGTGTTTGGAAAGCTGTGATGCTTGACTACTCTTCATACAAAATAAAAGCTATATGCATTATTGAAGAGTGGAACAAATAAAATAAAATGGAGTTCAAGGGGATTCATTTGTCCCTTTCTTCTGTCTGTAGGTAATAATGCAACGTTACATTCAGTATCAGTAAAAGGTGTAGACCGTAGAACTTTGGTCAGTTTTATTTCAGCTCAACCTTCCATTATTCTGGGATCATGTTGGGATAACAGGGATGGAACTTACACAGAATTCCCACTGATGATATATTAGAGGATAGATGATTTATTCAGAAGTTAATTTACTGTATTCAACTTCTCACTTAAATTATTATTCTGACAATATGATTTGCAATCTGCAAAACTGCCGTTGCCTTCACACCTTTGGACTCCACAGTAGTAGGCTTTCCGCTCACTATCTTGCGTTCTCATTTATTGTGCAGTGGTTGATCCTAGCAGAGCTGACAGGTAGTGACTCAGGGCAGCTACTCTATACACTTCTCAAACACACTTCAGTTAGCTCATTCACAACACCAACAGCTTCATGGGATTGCGTTCACTCTAGAAAATACATTTTGTAGGACATAACTTTTTCCTTGCAGCACCCTGTGCTAACCACTTAATTTTTGACGTAAGAGCGACCACAGCTCGAATTGGTGAGATTTCCTGTGTCATTCAATTGCACTTTCAAAGAAATTAGCTTACTTCCGTGTTGCAAAATCAGTTGGGTACTTCCCTCATACTGTTGCTGGTCTCAAGTCTCCTCACAGAAGTGTTCAAATGGGCCAATTTTATGTTAATTCTGGCTTATATAGTACTGGTCATGGTAATCATTAATCATGCCAGTGAAATCACAATATTAAATGCAAATTATAGAATAAACTCATCTGGGATTCAAACTCCTGTGTTTGATGCATTAAACTGACAAAAGAGCAACACAGATGTGGCTATATCGGCCACACAAAAAGCATCTTTAAAAATGGAATGCCTTTTAGCTGCATTTGTTGAGTATGTTTAACTCCTCTGGGGATAAAGAGTAACCTAGCCATAGAGTCTTGCAAATAGGATGTAGCTAGAACCTAAAAACAGATAGTGTGTGCATGTCGGAGATCTTAATATGACTGGGACAGTGTACTGATGTGATAAAGTGATATGTGATGTGATTTTTCTCATGAAACTTCACATTAAGTGTTATGCAGGAAGTAAAGGCAGTTCGAGAAACAACAAAAAGGAAAAAAACTGTAACAAAAAAGGATCATAAAAGAAAAGAAATTAAGCACATACCACAGAAGAATAACTGCTGAAAAAAAATGCTTACTTAAAGACACATTCTTTTGTTAAATACTGTCAAATTTATGGTATTTATTCTCTGCAAATAGTGCACACAAATGGTGTAAGCAGTACATAAATGCATGAGTCATATTATGTCATTAGGTCATGCGCATGTAGTTTCTTCCATCTGTATCCCTTGAGCAACATAAACTGCATTTTGCTTAAAAAACGGTCTACCCAGACAGTAGCCAATATGATTCTTATTATAAATTAATGGTTCAGGAGGATTCAGGAGGATTTTCATTTTTTTTTTTTTTTTTAAATCTTAATACAAGTGGAAGTGGAACTTACAGAATAGTATTCAACAGTATTCAAAATATTTATTCATCATTTTTATTTATATTTTAAATGTAAATTTTTCCATTCATTACCCTTATTATATCTTATTATTATAAATACTAAATATTATACTAAATACTTAACCCTTTAACTGCCCCACCAAGAAAAAAGCATTTGAAATTTTTTTTGTTTGCATTTCTTATCTCCTTATGTCGTTAGTTACCACACTCAATGTATTTTTTTTCAACACGTCCCATAATTTTTAAAATATCGGCCTCTACCAAATGGTTGATATGTCACTTTATGGCAAAAGTACCGGAATTCTTACACATACTATGGAAATCAGAAAATATGAACTATAATGAATGATCAGAAAGTTATATTTCTCAGCAAATAGTACATTCTGACAGCAGAAATGATTATCTGAAAACATTAGCTTAGCTTTTCTACGTTTACCATAAAGTGACAAATCAACCATTTGGTTGAGCAGGCAGTTAAAGGGTTTTAAATACTATCTTACTTTTAAATACTAAAACTTTTTTTTCTGTGCAATTGGTCTCAAGTGATTGGATCCTAGTTCATATAAACTATATTGCCAAAAGTATTGGGACACCTCAATTCTGATGAACAGGTTTGACTACATTAGGTATTTCCATGAGTACAAATCTATAAAATGAGAAGCCAACAATTCCCTAGAATATCATTATATGCTTAAATATTAAGATTTCATAGAAATTACTAAGTAGTCAAACCTGTTCATTATAAGGGGGTGTCACAATACTTTTGGCAATATAGTTGGATCAGAGACAGTATAGACACAATATTTATAAGGATTGGTGAATAGATCATATTTTGTGGAGGACAGTCAATAATCACCATAATCTCAAAAAAATACAAAAAGGTTATGTTTTAGGTAGGTTTATAAAGGATGAAAATAGCATTAGCTCAGTATTAAAATGTGCATGTGTGACATATGATAGGCTGTATGACAACATAATGCACAGTAGCACTACAGCACAAGAACACCAGATGGAATGAGGGAATGATAACTTTACCTGGTTGGGATCTTGACCCTCAGGTATCGGTCGATGGCTATAGCGAGCAAGGCGAGGATGGAACTTTGGGTCAGAACCAGCACCGTGCACGCCACCAGCAGACAGCTGTAGAAGTGAGTCTGGAATCCGATACTTATAGTTATCGCCAGTGGTATGACCAGCGCTCCTACTGCAATGTCCGCGAGCGCCAGAGAAACAATGAAGCAAAACGTAGTATCTCTAAGTGATCTATTAATTTTTACCGCCCAAACCACCATCACGTTTCCTATCACGGATGACACGGCGATCACCACCTCCATGCCCATGTAGAAGGCTTTGGCCGCGGAGAGGTCCTCAGGCATTCTTTCTCTCGACGGGAATCGATAGTAGGCTACGATTAATATCCACACGGCAATGGGGCTTCAAGTGAAAGTGATGTGTAAATTGATTAACTTGGTAGTCCAGAGAAAAATCCCCCCGTTAATACTCTGCTCCTCAGAAGATCAGCTTTATTCCACACATGCCTATTTACAGTTGGAAATGGACGAACGGGATAAGAATAAACCCCTCAAAACCACAGAAGTGTCTTACAAAATATTCAACTGAATATATCGCTGGGTTTTTCGCTTTTTCTTTTCGTTTGCTATAGCGCCTCTTCACTGGGTCCACCTGCGCTCATGTGAGAGATGCGCGCGCCACTTACTCATCCCAAAATCGTTCAAATAAATGTATCAGTGTCACCTACAACTGTCAGGCAGTTCTCTGGATGTCCAGGGAGTCGGGAAATAAATTGAAAGACGCACCATATTTGTTCCTGGGATATGTGAAACCGGATATTGTCCAGAGCGCGGGTCGTTCTCACGCAGCACTCTCGTGAGCTATGCGGTGCCCCAGAATAACAGTCGATGGGTAGAGCTCTTTGTCTCACCCATACTCGACCTGTTAACAATTTAAAACACTTTTGGGATCCAAAGAAGTCCAACTAACCTGTGTAGATTCTTGAAAAATGTCAACAAAAATAAAAAGGTCGTTACGTTTTCCTTTGACCGGTGAAAAGAGACCATCCCAAACACCGCGCTGTCTATTTTGGTTCCCTCCTTGAGAATGGCTGAGGGACAGCCTGCGTACGCTACTTTCTTTTGTAGAAAGCCCGATCTCCTTTTCTAGTCATTGCATTTGTCTTAAGTGAGCATTTAACGTTGACGCTCGGGATAGAAATGGGGCTTACAGTGCCCAAGTGTTTCTTGTAATATTAGTCTGCTCCAAAGATATGAGACATAATAATCCATCAAGGGCGGTGAAATCTCTCTTGCATACAGAATTACGACATGAGATTTATCCTGCCGATTCTCACGAACGAGATGTCACATTCCTATGTTATGAAGTAAGTCTTATATGAATACATGGGAATGTTTTTTTAAATAGTATCCTAGTTTTAAATTACTTTTTTTGCATGAAAAATATATAGCCTACATAATGAAACATTATTTGGAGCTTTTTTTTTTTTAAACCCAAGTAGTTAAATTTAAATATAAAAAGCACATAAGAAGAGAATAGCCTAAGTTATGCAAGTGCTTCATGACATTGGATTTTGTCTGATTCTTCAAATCTCCAATGTCCTCCTATAGGGCATTATATCAATAGATCAGTGCACAGCTGTGCAGTAACTAATTATCCAACCATACCTGGAATTAAACTAATAACATGACTGAATATATTTTGTGGCCCTTTTGTGTCCTACAGGAGAAGGTTCAATTGTAAAAGCTGGAAATTCCAGATGGTAAACATCTTTTTACATACTGTAGTGCTGGCACTAATACTGTCAAAACCCCAACAGACAGAACCACATCAGTAGATCTCACTCAAGGGAGGACAAAATCAACAAACAATCGAACAAACAGACTGTGGATTCTTGGGATAAGGGTGTTTGTTTTGTCTTGTATGTCTGATTACAATTGAAATCTGACTGGCTTTTATCAAATCTGTTACACTGTTTGTGGTTAAAGAGTTAAGGTTAATAGGTCATACATGAGAGGCAGGAACAGGGCCGTAGCAAGGGCGGGCTGGTGGGTGGGGGTGCAGTTATTTTACTTGAATGGGAAAGAAAAGAAACTATTCATTGCCATTAAAGTGAAATTACTAAAGTGAAATTACTGAAGGAGCCTGATAAAAATGCAAATTTTAGAAGAAAATTTCAAACGACACAGAGGCTTTTGTATCTGAACTCTTCATATGAAGTGGTAATCAGTTTACACTATTTGAAAGTAATATTTTATTTATTCAAATGCCTAATAGTCTAAAAAGCAAACATCTTGTCGCCTTCATTTATGATTTACATGAATCATGATTGCATATTTTAAAAACGGCAAGATTTCATAATAAGAGTGGTTTGCATCATTAAATAGTCCATTACCGTCGGTCATTGAACATTTCTATCGTAAAACTGTTTTCTATTACATCATTCTACAAAATCTTGTCAGAGCTTGTCTTACTATAGGGAGATGAAAGGGTCTGTATTACTTACTATTGGAGAAAGCATAATGGCTAACTTTAATAACCAATCATATTACAGCCTTGCCATCACTGAATTACATTCAGAGTTGTGCAACACTCAATCACAGTTTACAGATACTATTGGAATGAATGGGAAATGAACTTTTGTAAACCCTAAAAATAGTTTAATCCAAAATAATTTTTTAGTATAAAATATGTTTTAGATTAGCAGATAGGCTGTCGATTCATTAAATGATAAGCTGTTTCATCTAAAAAGCTGTTTATTGTGTTTTGATGCCACTCCTCCATTGATGTCCATTAAAAAAAACAAAAAAAAAAAACAAAAACAGCCTCTGGTCTCCTTTAGCCATTACGCTTTTTCGGCTATGGTTGGAGGCTTGTCTTCTAGGGGCTTTGTTCTCATTGCATTGTGACAGTGACAGTAAGACCCGCCTTCTTTGATTTGATTGGCCATCTCAATCATTTTGACATTGACGAGCGCTGTTGGACCATTGAGGCAGGCCAGCTCAAAAGTTTAACTTTTAAAACTTTTTATCATTCTAACAACAAACAGCTTTACTCATTCTTTTACACAGAGTCTTATACTGTCTATCGGTTATGAATATTTAAGTCTTTCAAAGGACAAAATGAGTGGAAAAACTAGTATAAAAGACATAAACAAAATAAAATGCAGTCTACAGGCGCGAGGCCCTGTGCGGTCGCACACTTGACACAGTCCTTGCGACGTTACTGGACGAGAGGTCACAAAACGAAACCTAAAGCCTAAATCATGTTTTTACACAGTAAAAAAATGGTGTAATTAATAGTCAAATCTACTAGCAATTTCAGTAAAAAACTGTTTTTACACAATTTTTTTTACAAAATATTTTTGTAAAATATAAATTATTACTATTAAAAAATATATTTTATTTTATTATTATTTTTATTTACTGTATGTTTAGTCATTTGCATTTTCAGTTTTATGCAATTAAGTTGCAAATACTTTGGCAATAAAAATGTTTGTGAACCTTTCTTATTACCTACATCTTATGCATTCATTTATCATATGTAGTCTGACATGTGACAAGAATGGACAAACACAATTTGCTTTAACTAATAAAACCCAAACAATTCTAGTCCTTGTCAATACTGAACACACTGTCTAAACATTTACCTTACCAGTGACCAGCTTTTCTCAGGAAACAGTAAACACCTCCCAGACTGATTCTTAGGAAGAAAGTGCACTTGTTTTAACGTGCCTTTCAGTTGATTTAGTTCTGCTAAATGAAGTAGAAATCTGTGATGCATTTTACTCAACCTGACCGCATTCTTGGCATGAACATGCCTCTGATTCACCTTGTATGTCGCAAGCATTAAAGTGGCTTTGCACCCTAAGAAGGCATGGATTGAGTATGGTCCTTGAAAAGAAATGTGATGTGGTAAGCACTTTTTTAACCACAAGGCCAGTCCCAATGAGACACTTTTGTGTAGATTTTTTAATGGCTGAGCCATTTTGTGTCAAGCTCCTTATCATCCACATGCATGCCTGAAATCTCAGAGGTTCATGATCATAATGTTTTGAGGGTGTGCTGTGGTAATTAAGAAGACAAAGAGATGTGCAGCTCTCTGTGTGTTTCTCTCGTTTGCAGTCCTCCCTAAGGAACATTAGCTGTGTCCACAGTTTGAGAGCAGCACTTTACCAACAGCAGTATTTGCCTATTCACCTTAATGACCCACTCAGAGTGTCCGCACTGCTGGGTATTCTTTAGCAAACATCTGGGATTTGCACAGCTGCAGTTGACATTATTAAACTCATGCCAGCTGGTTCTGTTACAGTTTTCTTAGTCAAGACACCCTTTAAGACCTGTTCACATCAGTCATCCCCCAGAATGTCTGTCTTTAAAAGCAACTTTCAAGAGGGAATCATGCCGTAATGGATCAACTCTTAAATGTCACTAAGGAGTCCTACAGGTGCTCACATAGACCCTAAAATCATGCCATTATGACAGAAAACAAATATGTTTGTGACCAAGTGATACATACTTATTACTTTACAAAATACAGATTGTGGTTGTTCATGATTTCATTTGCTTTATGGCTGTTTATTGGTCAGCGTGATACCATTGTAGACTCTTTTTTTACTCAGATTTATCTAATATACAATAGTTAGTTCTGGTCCTTGAATCTGATAGGCTAAACCAATATAGACAATGACACTGAGAGTCTCAGTTTGTATCACTCTACTTGTCTATTGCAAAGTGGGACAAGTTGTATTAATCATTCTAACTTTAAGAACACAAAGTCCATATCATAACTCACAATATTGCTGGAATCACAGAGCAATATTTTTCCAGGAGAAGAAATATAAAAACATTGACAGCCGATCAGAATCCATCCGACTCTAAAAAGCTTAAGCTATTTAGGTGGGAAGCATAATGCCATTGCATACTGAAAATAAGCCGAATGTTATCTTGAGTTAGTGTTGACCCTATCCTAACTGCCATTTTTGTTCTTGTTGTAAACTGGCATATAAGTTCATTGTGAGGCCAGTAGGTGGTGACACGTTTTTATGAGTTTATTCATTCATTTATAAACAACCGATTTGTTCAAAAACACTAATGCATTCAGGAATGAAACAGCGGTCTTTGTAATGCGAGTGAGTCATTGAGTCATTTATTCAACTGATTTGTTCACAAACACTGATTCACTGAGGAGCTTAACACTGGTGTTTGACGTGTGGCAGTGAACTCTCCTTTGGTTTTATTTGGGCCTAGTTTCTTTTACCGAGCGAAAATTTCTTCTAAAATGTCTTGTTTATTGAACTGTTGTATAAAAGCAATATCACAATGGTGTTGTTGGTCTTCCCGCAGATGCCAATACCTGCAACACTAAGTTGCTATAATTCTGCCACTGCAGCGTTCTTGGTTGTGTGATTTTACATTCAGTTCAACTTTGCTTCTATTTCGCATTTGACAACTCATCTGTAAACAGTAACTAACATTGGCAATTCTCCTAGATGGGGTATTTTCCCATAGAGTCTGATATTAAGAGTCAGTATGATGATTTGACGTGGCAATGACTATAAATGACTGTTTAATTACAAATTCAATTTTTCCGCTTTTGAAAGTGAAGCCTCTGTGAAGAGCATGACCTCTTGAAGAGCTGCCAAATGAGAACAGAGAGTGAGAGCAGCTTGTCATCACACTCCTAGATTTTTAAAGCCAGAAATACCAGCAGATGGTCCCTCAGCAAGCATGCTGGCAGTTAAAACAAGAGAAAGATGATTTTTTATTAAACTAAAACAGTGAGGAATAGAAAAGAGTGCCCGTGCACTTACTTTAAGTGCGTTGTCAGAGTCAGCCTCATATGTCACATCTTTTTGAAGTTCCTTTTTAAAACTGTGAGGTAACCATAGCTTGTTTTCTACCTTATCACAATAAATGAAAAGCATGTCTTGACTGTAAATTTCACATTCAAATGGAGATGTTTTTGTTGCTGTTGTTATTTCTCTTATTTTATTCATTTTGTGTATTTGAATCTATATATGATTTAATTTTCTCACCCCAGTCAATTAAAATTCAGCCAGGGTTCTGTTCTAAATGGCCAATTTTCCACTTCATTCTGTCCATAACAGGAAGCCGGATGACACGGTTTCTGGAGGCTATTACCGCACTTCATCTCTGAGAATCATATAATTTGTGGTTGGGGGTCTATGAGTAGGCTGTATTTTTCCCCAGTGGCACAAAGAGACAGTGGAAAAGAGTGAGTGATCCTGTAGGTCATCATGCAGAGCTTCTTTATCGTGTGCCATTCACCAAGCAATATTATTACCTTAAGGTCTGTTCCTTTAATGTTGCCTCGTTTACAATACTCCTCTCTTCTTCTTTTTCTCTCTCAGTAACATGCATACAAGGATACGGAGATGCTCACCCACTCAGTCCATTTATGAAAAGCAAATATTGAGCTTAAATGCGACTGCAGACCAGAAATAGCAAATGTATGTTTTTGAATGAATGTGTTTACATGCACAATAATGCACTTATTTGTACAAGGCCATATAAACACATTAAATGATGCACTGTCATCAGGAAAAGGTTGTGAGCAATTCCTGCTTTATATGTTTTTTTCTCATTACCCCGATTTTATTTGATACAGTTGTACCCAAGGAGGTCTATCATACCTGGCAATAGCTGCTAGTTAGCATCCCCATTCGTTTCAGTGGCGTTTGCTCATTATTTTTTTATAATAATAAGCATTTGTGTTCGAACACTCTGCATAAGTGTTCGGTATCATCTACTTAGACACTCTTTGAAACAGACACTCTTTAAATGGCGTACTGTTTGTTCAGAGCCACGAGAGCCATCGTGTCGCACTCTGCAAAGAGATTCATTAGTCATTATAGCCCATGAATTCCAATCTCTAGCTGTCATCCCATGCATTTTAGTAGCAATAAAATCTGAACAGATGTAACAAAATGGGAGCAACCTAACAAATGTCTCCTGGCTGCTTAAGAAACTTGTTAGCAGAAGAAGAATGGCTGAGATGATGAACAATGCCAGGTGCAGAACAGTGCATTTCTGTTTCAGTTCCTGGTTTCATTGTGGAGTCGTGTCTTGACATGGAAGCAGAAGAACAGTGTAGCACTTCTGTGAGAAAAGTGGACCCTGCAGACCATCGGCAAGACATTCAGCAGGGAGGAGGGTATTATTAGACATAGAGACAGCTAGAGAGAGAGAGAATGGAAGATAAAGAGATGATGAAGTTAGATAGCAGTAAGAGTAACAGAGAAGTAGGAAGCTAGTTTAAAAAAACAGGAATGAAGTGAGGAGGAAAGAGGATTTAACAACAGAAAGTTTAAAGGGCTACAAGGTGTCTGAGAAGCTGAGACATATGTTGGGAAAGAGATTTGTTGGATTTTCTTTTTCATTTGAGTCAGACGGCATACTAAGGTGGTTTGTGTTTAAGATAAAAAAGAGAGAGAGCAACAAAAACACATTTTTGTACAAATGTTGTTTACATAAATATGTGTGCTCACATTAATTAACAGTGGGGTCCAAACATCTGTGTCTTTGCATTTGGTTTTCTCCGCTTTTGCTTTAATGACATCAGCAATAAAATTATAAAGCTGAAATTTGTGTTCATTCAAATTTTATGTGATATTTAGCATTTTTTATTAAAATGGACAAAATTTTAAATGATAAACTATTTATTAAAAATGTTATTAAATTACAACTTAGAATTTTTATTTTTTATTTATTCTAGTTCATAAATAATTGAAAATGTTTAAGCTTCTTTGTCTTTAATGGAGGAGACAATAATAATAAAAAACTAAATTGTACAAAAGAGTTCACATGCTCACTGTCACAAATCTGTGACCTAGAAATATTGCAGAATCTTAAATTCAAAATGAATTTTGCATTATAAAGTTTAAAATTCTATAACATAGAAGAGAAGACTCAAACTTAGAATTAAAATACATTTGTGCCTGTTTTTATATTATATCTCACGTTTACTGTAGGAATCATTCTTCCTGCTTTTCACATTCTTTGGAAAATTATTTTATTATTTTATTTATTTTTCATTTATTTCATTTATTTTTCATTTATTTTTGGAGAAAAAGCAGGTCAGATGTATTTTGTGGAGGATGGTATGGGGAATTACATTGTGCTCTAAGTGAGATGAGCTTTGGGAGATTAGGAAAGTTGCTCTGGCAAACAATGATTTTGGGTTTCTGCTGTTTGGACAAAAATGGATTATTAATGTGATCACAGGCCCCTACTGTTGAAAAGAGAAGATAAGAAAGAATGAAAGCGGAAATGCATCCACCATCTGGCGAATTATCAGCATTTGCAGGTAGTGTGACTGACGACATATAGTATAAACCTCCACCACTGCACTATACACTGCTGAAGCTGTAATTCCCGGATGCATAAGGTGTACTGCAATAGCTGATGTAAACCATCTGATCCTCACAAAAGTTAAGATTACAGCAAAACATGAAAATAAAAATGGCTTTGGGAGAGTAGACAAATTGCACAAAACAGTGCCTGAAACTCAATTTTCAGAAATGAATATGTCTGCGTGAAGCTCATTTCAGATTTAATTAAAGCTTGTGTCCTTTTAGCAAAGAGAAATTACATTTCCTCTGTGACTGTCAGTCCTTTTAGCAGTCTACATTTTTTGAGAGCCACTAAGCAAAGCAGAGCTTTCAGTCTATTACCACCTGAGCTTTTCATGTATACACTTTCACTTACTTAATTTAGGGCTCTAATTAACAAAATACATCTAGGCACAGTCATGAATGACCTGTAGTGCCCTTTTACGGCAAACCATTGATTTGTGTGTGTGTTTTTTGTGTGTATGGACATCTGTGTGAGCTTTAACATCCTTAGGGAGCGTGATGTTGCATTATTTCTTGCAAATTAAAGATCTTTACACCTCTCTTCCGCTTAGCTTCTGCTGGAAATTGCAGTTTGTGAGGTAGACCTAAGAAATCAGAAGGGATGAGCTTCACTCTGAGGATGGATTGTGCTTTCGAAGAGAGTGAGGTGTGGATAAAAATGTGTTTCCCACAGTTTCTGCTTGTGGCTGTGGGTGATTTGAGCTCAAATATTCAGCGGCCACTCCATGGGGGGTTGGAAATACAATTTTGAACTATTATCATCATTTAGTAAACCGTGATCAGAACATGAAATGAATTATGCATTCATTTAAGATTGCTTTGTGCTGCTCAAGAGATACACTTGAATATTACATCTAAATAAATAAGATAATGTTTGTGTAACGGCCAAATCAGTTCTGTGGCTTACAAACTGCTTTCTGACCTACTATTTGATTACAGCGTTTTCTCTCTGGGGCAAATGTAGAGAGTATGTTGAGTTATAGGATTTGAACAAGCTCCAAGGGCCTGATACCTAGCTAACTCATTTCCTGCCCAAACATCCTCATAATGGCCTGAATTAGTCAAAGTGATAAGAATCCAAGCTGTAGACAAGGAAAGCCTGATGCCAGAGGACAAATGCAATAGCAGGAGTCTAGGAATGTCTTTGTGTGAAATGTGGGATTCTTCTCAACACCTTATCAATTGTCCATAGCGATACAGGCATCAGAATGCAGTCTACCCAACCACACCAACCACACCTGAATTGGTTTATCATAATGGCAGTGCAAAAATGGTACCTGTCATACACCGAGCGTAAGTGTATGTCTGTTTCCGTGGCAACTACATCAGGCATGAACTCTCTGCACAACTGACCTCCCATGATTCCCATAAATTACTCTTCACCACCAGAGGGGAATAAATTGGAACTGAGCCTGGAATGATATGCATTACAAGTGAGGGCACTATGATACAGGTATGTGTCATTTACCTGTCAGTCCTGCTGTTCTGTGAACGGACGATATCACACACATCCAAGGTGATAAACATAGCCTCAGTCAAGATTTTCACTCAGGACAAAAGTCAAATTGAGAGCTGACATGAAAGGTTAATTCACAGGAATTGTTGAATAGCACGATTTGATTTATGAGTAAAAAAAAAAAAAAAAGTCAATTGGTTGACATTACTTTTACAACTTCCTATTTTAATCTAGAGCATGTCTGATCCTAACAAAACATACATCAATCGAAAGCTTATTTATTTCATGTTATGTATACATTTCAATTCCGAAAAATTGACACTTAAGACATATTTTATATTTAAATAACTTAAAAATGCTATTTTAAATACCAATATTAATTCCCAATCAAACCTATGGCAGAACAGCTCTATAACAGCTCTCCACAACTGACATGTTTCCTTAAAAACACAATCTGCAGATTTTTACTGAAACTGCTGCCTCTAGCTTTGTGTTTCTAAAAAATGTGGGCATAGTCTGCAGAGAAACATATATAGGAGTATTGCTATTGTTCAAATGTGTTATATTTTGTAGTTCTATTAGAATAGACTAGGAGTAACAAGTAACTCTTTAAACAGCAGAGTTCATCGGACCACAAGATAATTGACCATATTCACGATTACTTCCTGTTTTTAGATAAGCCAGCTCAGTCATTTCCGGTCAACTGCTCGGTTTCTCTACATAATTGATTCACAATTTGGATAAAGATTTGTTTAATTATGAGGACCAAATGGCCACATATATAGTTTCAGGAATGATAAACGTGAATGTAAAATGTACGCGAGTGAATTTGTTAAATCATGCTGTGAGTCATTGATTGACAGTGGCAACTGAATGAATCATCTAATGGGCCGATCTCAAAATAGAGTTGTGCAATTCAATTCAATTAAGTGATTCAGACTAAACCCATACTAACAAAACTACAGCAGCAACAAGTCTTAAAACTTAAACAATGTAATTGTTAAATTGAATCTAAACGTTTCAAAGTATTAAATGCATTATTTAATTTTTATACCAACTTATTTAATTTTTTATTTGACCATATACGTATAATTACGCTATCGTTATTTATGGTGTTGCTTTATTTTGTCTCTCAGTTTCTGATAAGAATGAGGCAGGAGAGGTTTCTGTGAGAGTCTCTACCTATAAATAGCACATGTAAAGTGAGCTTCACCAGAAGATGACGAGCAGGCTTATCTTTATCTGGAAGTTCTAAATAGTACTCTGTGAATATGCTCAATTGTCTGGGAGTTACAGTAACATCCTTGTTTTCTAAATGAATTTGTGTAATACATGATCGAAGAAAAAATATGAGAAAATCAGTGACTCATTGGAGCAGGCAGGAAAAGAATATACCGCATCACCATGTAAAGACGCTGACACAGAGTTACAAGATCTGCAATAACTAAACGATCTGTGTGTGTGTGTGTGTGTGTGTGTGTGTGTGTGTGAGTGAGAGAGCGAGAGAGAGAGTGAGAGAGAGAGAGAGAGAAAGGGAGAGAGAAAATGTGTGTCAGACCAAGAATAGCAGTCGATTTGATAGAGCCTTCCTGGATTCTGTTTCCATACCACAAAATTAACTTTGTTTTTTCATTTATTCTGAACTAAGAAAAATATAAAGGGCATAAAGGGGGAAAACACCTCTAAAAGTTACCTTTTAGGTTCACAACATTGATCAAATCCACAAAGAATGTCAGTCTGTTTAGACCAGTCATTTTTCAGTGACTGTTGGTTACATAATTCCACCAGTAGGTGGTGACAAGTGCATCATTGACTTTTTCTTTAAAAGCATAGCTTCAACTGGAATGGAACAAGAGATAATCTTTATGAGTGAGTTATTAAATCATTGACTGATGATTTGTTCAAAACACTGATGTTTTCGGAATCGAATCAATTATCCTCTGAAATAAAGAGAAATATGTTCTATATAGAATGAATGTAATCTGGATGTGCTATATTCACCATGTTGTCATTATCATTTGATCTAACTAGAATAATCTATTTTCGGCGGAAGTAGCAAGCCATCTGGGGTAGCTTCTTCATTTTAGCTTTGGTTGAATTTAATTTAATGGTGAATTTGTATATTCATGTACATTTTCTCTTTTTTCACAAAAAAATAAAATAAAATAAAAATCAATTTCTGTATCATTCTTGTCACACACACCCACACACATTAAATAGATTTCCTATTATCTCTCAGCTCATCAAAAACTAAAGCATACTGAAGTAAACTGAAGCACTCTTCAGACAGTCTCTCGTACAGAGAAGCAAATTATGCAGAAAATAAAATTTTCCTCCACAGTATGTAAATGAGGTTTTGATAATGCCATGTTGTTTGCATGTTTTGTACGTCGCGTAAGTCGTGGTTCCAAAAGGAAGTGTTTATAGGCACAGAGCTTTTAAAGCATCCTTGATGTTTAAACAGCATCTGGGAAAACAGACCGATTTAGGCACAATTTAGCTGCTTATTTCACATATAGGCAATGTCAGTTCTCAATATTACTCCACCAACACACTATCACTTCTCCAACATTGTTGTCTTTATGGCTTGGTCGCGCCAAGCTCATTTCATGAACCAGCAGACAAATAGATCCTCCTGAGCTGTTGTCAGCGGTCTATTGAGTCAGATTGGAATAGCACAGTGCCTCTCTGAGCTGAGGCTGGCATGTCAATCCTACCATTGTCCTGTCTGTGATACTTTATTTCACATGCCGTGAAATTGTTCTTTTCATCAGAATGATGACAGTGCTAGAATGGGTTCAAGATATCCGAACGGTCCAAACAGTAAAATATTTTCAGTGCGTCATGTCTTTTTATGTTACTAATGATCTTACATTGCCTCTGTCTCTCCTTTGTGTGTTGACGGCCATATTTATGCATGATGTGATGAGTAGTAGCCTTCATTTATAAAGATGCATGTGAATAGTGACGCTTGTTATTCATTTCAGGGTTTTTTTTTTCTTCAGTGAGAAGACATCAAAGTCAAGCCTAACGATTGTGACTTTATGCAGGGCTGATGTCTGTTATCCTTTATTACAAATGAATTTCCTCGATTCATAGTTAGCAGCTCTTCCCCAGTGTGGTTATAGGTTATATGACTGTAATGGATGTAACAGTATTGCACAATCTTTTGCAATGCAGGCTTTTATAAAAAAAAAAAAAAAAAAAAAGATTTACTGGTGCAAACTACTCACCCATTGTTTCAACAAGAAAAAGACACATGCTGACGGTCTGACGCAAGAGCCACACGCAGTGACATGCACACAAACACTTTTAATGCATTAACTACAGCTGCACAGAGATCATTTAAGCAGTTTATTCCTTTAGTTTGGGTTTCTCTTCATTTTGTAGATTTAGATATACCCTAAATAATATCCATTGTTGCTGTCTCTTGTGTTTATGAGTTCTAAATTTAACATATTTGGGAAGCATAAATTCTTGTTTTTTTTCATTATAGGTTCTTCATATTAGCTGAATGGTTTCTGGTTTCTGTAAAGTGCTGTAAATTCCTAAAGAATTAGAGAGTAAAATGTTTTCTGTTGAGCAAAGTGTTCTCTTACAGCATCAGGATGTTAAACCCTTCTGAGTTCATACTTTGCAAGATATTGGGCTCTGTTCTTTAAAGGGCTCTGTCTAAGCCTGCAGGGAGACGCAGTGCCAACTCAAGCATTACTCTACTCTGCTTATTGACTTTGTGTGGGGTTGATTTGTTCTAGAGGAAAACGTAGGTAAAGAGCATATGATAAAATTTTTGTTTTATATTTACATTTTATAAAGATTTTACATTGTGGCGTTCAATTGGAAAAAAAACTAAGAGACATTATGCATGCGCACTACGATTTATTTATGAACTTCTTTTTTTTTGAGATGCTGTTACTTTTGAGCGTTCTATTCATCTAAAAATCCTGGAAATATATTAAGCAGCAACTGTTGTCAACTTTTAAAATTGATTACTTGGACAGGAAATCAGGATATCAGGATGATTTCTGAAGGATCATGTGACACTGAAGACTAAATCATATTTTTAAATATATTCAAATAAAAACAGCTAATTGTAATAATGTTTCACAATATTATTGTTTTACTGCATTTATATCCTCGGTGAACATAACAGACTTCTTTACAGACCTCCAACATTTTTAAATGTATGTAACATCCAGTTCAGATTTGTACAAATATCGAACCTTCTTGTTAAATAGTTTAAACCTTCTCAGTGTGTGGTTTATATTCCAGCTAAAGTCAGACAGATTAATTTTGATTATTTTTATTCATCTTACCAAGATCTAAGGATATTTGTAACAATCTTAAGCTTAAGTCTTCTGTGTGTTTAATTTCAAGGGAAGCAGCTTCTGGAATGTTGTCTTTAACAGAATGGAGATTAAACCTTGAAATTGCAAATTCCATCATCTTCCTTTATTTTCATGGACGTTTAATATATGGAGACTTGAGTGATAATTAGTTTTGTTATGCATTCACTAAATTCACAGCATACATCCGGGATTAAACAAGGTTATAGGGTTACTTGACTGGTTTGTTTCCTCCACAGATCTATTTATAGTTTTCTCCTTAATTTAGTCTTGCTCAGTCAAGTACAGTGGCTCCTGGCGCTTATCTAGAGTTGCCCCGTTGCATTGTGGGAGTGAGTGTAATCCTCTATTATCAGAAGGCACAGCTGGTAATTCAGGTATAGTGGAGAAACAGATAATTTCACAGTGTGTTCTCATTTGGAATAGATTGGCTGCAAATAGTTTGACGCAGCAGGAGAGATGAACATATTTTTCTACCTCAATCAGCTCAAACTCTAAAAGGCTCATTCATATGTATTTTTTCTTTATTCTCTTTATACTTCTCACTCCATTTGGCTTCTCACTTACGCTTTCATCAGTATTTTCATGGTTATTTCATGGATTTCATGTCCTTTATATATTTTTATAACTCATCTAACAATTCAGAAAACTTTTTTCCTCTTTTTGACATAATGTGAGTAATGTACTGTGGCGTCATATTCATGATTAAAAAATGCAAATAACGTCTTAACAAAGATAAATAAAAATAAATAATAATAATTCCTCTGAGACTTGTGGAGTATTTTTAGCTACTCGGCAATATCAGAACAATTGTTGTCTGATGATGGTTTGCCTGATTTAGATCCAGATGGCTCACAGAGGTTGCGTAATCTCAATATAATCCTGCTGCCAGTGAGGCATCTGACATGTTTAGGCAAATTTTTCTTTCCTCCACTATTCTGACTAGATTAAAAGTCCTGTAAATTCAACATAAAAAACTATCACTGAATATAGATGTCCTGAGAAATCACATTTGTCTAAAGGAGAGCCCTAGCTTCTTTCTGTAAACAGCAAGAAAGTATCAGGGGAGCAGCCTTCGCTTTTCAGCCAATTACAAAACCTCTGTTAGAATAAAAATAAATAAAAATAAGATAGAAATAAGACCCTATCTGAATAAGCCTGCATGGAATTTGTACACTTAGGATTTTGAAGAAAACCTTGTGCATTTGCTGATGAAATATGTTATGTGAATAATTTGAAAAATGCCTTCAGCGGCATGAAACTTATTCTGAATTTTAAATTAATCAGTGTCTGTTTACTCTGAATGCAAATAGCCAACAGTGTTGGCACAGACTATTTTCAGTAACTCCACCCACCATTGCTAGGATATTTTACATATTATTTCTGTTTACAGTTTGTGTGAATAGCATCTATCACTACTGTACTGTCTGCAACCAAGGTGTTATTTGCTGCTATTTATATTAGATGCTGCTATTTATACGAGACTAAACTCTCAGTTTAAGAAACATCTACTTTTGTATGAGTGTAAACAGCATTGCCTTTAAATCCACTGTGTATAATTCCTTAGAAAAGTAGCCTATTATTTTCTGCATTTCACTAACTTCTACTTTATAGTGTGCTACAAATATTGTTTCCTTTTATAATAAATTGCTTTGAAAGTTTCTTATTGGTCACTTTTAAATGAAAGAATCTGCTTAATGCATAAATATAATGTAAATGTAAATACATTCAAGCGAAGGAATCCTGCTGTTGAATTATTCAACTAGGCCACTGTATATAATAACTATGGATAATTAATACAAATTGATGCCATGTTGCTGCAGGGAGAAAGGAAGCTGTTAAAAGCTTTGAAGCATTTTCGGAATCCAAGAAGGACCCAAAGCAGTGAATGTCAAGAACTTGACTGTGCAGCTCACATCCTACATTGACAGGACAACTCTGCAGGGCTACTAGCTGCCCGTCTGTCCAATTACATGTCAGCAACAGCACAGAATAGTGATCCAGTGCTTTAAAACGCTCAGCCTCAGGAAACCCAGGTTGAAGGAACAGCGGGTTTCAGAATGTGTAAACTACTGCCCACAGTTGAGAAGCTAAAAGATGCCCTAAGCAAAACAGTTTGACAGACACAAGTGTAAAATGGACATTGAGAATGCATTAAACAGTGGTAAAGTGTCTTGCCCAGGAAATTAATTGGAAAGGAAGGTACAGCAGTAGGAAAGTAAGCACCAAGTTCAAGGTCTTCATTTAATCCTTTAGGGCAATGACTTAGTCAGGGTTGAGCAATATTGCAAAGCAAGGGCAGGGAACTGCATACTTGCTTTCATGAATACCAAGTATATCCCATGCACCTTTTGTCATATTGCTGTCAAGGTGCACAAAGAGTTTTTTCTAAACTTATTTACAAGATGCATTGAAGTAATTTTCTGCTTTAGATTTGTAATTGTTTAAATATAGTTATTTATATAAGATATGTGTCTTAATTTATTTAAAAGTTATTATTAATAAGATTAATGTAAGAAATGTGATTCCTTATAGCCTTATTTTGTTCAAATGTAAGTAGATTCTCCTTCTGCTTGAACTAATATTTGCTTAAACAGCAACTGGAACTCAGAAAATCTGTTTCCATACCCACTGACCTTTTCAGGCTCCTATTTACCTGAAAATTGTAAATCAGTATTCAGGTTTTGGCCTGAGACTGCAGCCTGGTCTTGGGACGGAAACAGCAATCTGTGATTCTGATGAAGCTGATATATTTGCAGGACCAGCAATGCCAAAATCTTATTTCTACATATCTGAGGCATGGAATGCATGAAAGCTTGTGGGTGTCAGGCTGATGTGAATCAGACTGAACTGCAAATAGAGTAGCTTGCTCCTTTTGGTCAACCAGAGATCTTGTTGAAATGACCAGCAAAAGTTGTAAGCTAACAATGGCATTTGTGGAGTCAGTTCAGTCTGTGAATGTTTAACCAAAGCAAATTTGATTACCTTGTTTTTGTCTTGAAAGCTTTCTGGCTGTTTGTCCTCAAATGTGTCCACCCTAATTTCCCATGGGTCCAATTAGGGGACAAACAGCACACAGAGGAGCCTCTTGATTGGAGGATAGGAGTAAATGGACAATCAGTGCAAGAAAGAATGAAAGCATGGGTGGATACTCTTTCAGATGATGGAATAAATGTACTGAATTGAATATTGAACTAATGTATTTAGTACAGAGAAGATGCTGTAAGTATTTAAGGAAGTTTGAGACTATTATTTTATTTTATATTAATATTTGACTGTTTGCAATTATTTACAATATTATGTGGCTATTTACTATAATAAACATGAGCAGATGTTTCATGGTTTCATGATGTATTGTTTACACTCAAGAACAGTCTAACCTTGAATACAGTCCTCATAAACATGCAGAAAGAAGTGAGCAGCTGAGATTATGTAAGATACATCTTGCATGTTGAAAAATTTAACAGCCATCTGTGCTCGTACCATAACAGTGCAGGGGAATACAGACCATTTCTGAGCGGTTCTATAGGACGTGACATTTCATCTTTTACATTACAGTCTTTTACCTGCTGTGGGGTAGTCAGTTTTAGAGGCCTGAGGATATTTTAAGAGCACTTGATGAAACGGTCAATCAGGTCATGCTCATGCTCTTGACCTTCAGTAATCAGAACCACCGCAGCATTTAAAGGGCCAATGAACACTCATCTGCTGCTACTTTTACCTCCTGACTCTAGGCTTTTTGCCTTGTGTTTGTCATCCAGACATCTGAAAGCATAATGCCTGATTAATATTCTGGCTGAGAACCAGACACTTAGACAGGAAGAGACTGACTAATTAACTTGAAAAGCAACCAAAAATAGTGTAGTAAATGAGACTCACGTCACCAAAGATGTTGTGATTTTTGGGTCACACATCACTCAAGGTGCGGTTATGAGTATATCAGATGACCAGTTCCCACCTTGCTCAGTTCAGAGCGCCAGTCGAGGACTGTTATTTTGGCAATATGAGAGGGAGGGAGTTGGTCAACTTATATATCTAAAACTGTACTGTAAACATAAGGCGCGAGAATGCGTCACGTTATCAGAAATGACTTGCTTGTCAGTCGCCCGGATGGACTGATGATGAGTGGCTGCATCGCAAGGCTCTGCTAAATTAAAATACATTTATTTATAAACTCAAAGAAAAATACGATTTTCATAAACTCAAAGATCTTTTTTCATGACAGACGGCCAATGAGGTATTTGTTTGTAAATTGTAGCGAAAGTGTTTATTATAGCACTAACCACCGTTTTGTGTTTGATGTATTTTGTACTGTTTTCACTTGTGTACAATTCTCATGACATTGTGGTGTTAATGGTGTTAAAGACCTGGAATGCTCGAAGACATAAAGAAAACAACCCTAAGAATAAAACAACCATTCTAAAGAACCAGCCTGTGTCTGTGTTGTCGTGGAAAGAGCTACAAATACAACAATGATACCAATAAATGGATATACACTCCTAATAGATAACAGACAACTAAACAAGAACAAAGATACCAAATAAATTGTAGGAACAAATAAATAGAGTGAAGAATGGATAAATGCAATGCTGTTGAGAATTTAATCTAGGAAACATAGGCGGCAGGTATAAACCAAATCAAGGTCTTTAGGAAAGAGGTTTGGTAAGTTATGTTCCATGGAACGTAAAAAAGTTCCAGCTGAACTTCTGTTTTCCTGGGGTGTCCTTAGAGCATGGACTGGACAGCTGGGTCAGATGAGTCTGTGTCATTGAGGAGCCGCGTGTTTCAGGCAGTTTCTGCCAATGCGGAGGGCCTTTGCGGACTGGACTGTGCTGCTTTCCAGAGACAAGAGTCAGACGTAGTCCATCACCTGAAGGGCAGCCGAATGCAATATAGAAGATTTACTCAAGAGCTGAGTTGATCCTTAGCTGTCTTGAAGTCTCTTTCTTCATCAGGCCAGAAACTCAGAACACTGTATTTGGTAGTGTCCCTTTCCCTCAAAGGATTGGAGCTCAGAACCATTGTATCTGTTATTGGCTTCTACTATTCAGGCCGAAAACAGAACTTTGGTGTTTCTGTTAGTGTCTCCTTCCTTACAGGACCGAGACTCAGAACAGATGTTGATCTGCTACTGTATTGTCTCAAACATGCGGGACTTCTGGAGACTCAGAACGGTTATCTGTTACCGTCTCTCCAGACGAAAGACTCAGAGGAGTGTCTATTGGGAAAGGTACCTTTATCTCCTTCTGATGAGGAGGAGACTGGAATCTTCCACCTCTCCATTGCAGAAATGTGATTGGCCACTTGTGTCCGAGATGGCCATGGTGTTGCCCGC
Source organism: Carassius auratus (assembly GCF_003368295.1). Lineage (NCBI taxonomy): Eukaryota > Metazoa > Chordata > Actinopteri > Cypriniformes > Cyprinidae > Carassius > Carassius auratus. The sequence continues at coordinate 46,573 of NW_020525236.1, read as the reverse complement.
CCTAGTGCGGAACTCATTTGCATATAGTGGAGTACAAAGTGAAACCATGTCTTTAACATCTTACCCATGCAATATTTCTTTACCAAACCTCTTTCAAATTATTAGCGACCTCATGGGAGCAAAAAGAGTCCAAACATGATAGGAAACGCTGAACTATCACCTATTCATAACATAAAATGTTAATAGGCCTGTTACTGTGAACTGTTATGGCCATCAACATATACTGTACCTTATCTGAGGGTGACGTGAATACGTTGTAGTTTACGTCTATTAAAGGTCTCCAAATGTATGTATGAATTGATTTGGATAGAACTTTGTGGCCTTTCTTTGTTTCAGCCAATGCTGTTGCTTCCAAAGATCTGGAGGTATTGTTATGGCAGTCATTTCCTAAACCTTGTCCAATGAGAAGTCCTCGGTTAGATGGTCTTGGGTGCCAACGTTGTCCCTTCCTGTCCTGCTAGAGGTGTCTGGCAGTTGTATTGGCATCTTATCAGATGTTTTTGAACAGCTGTTTATGTTCCTCCATCAAGATCCAGTCACAGTGTGGCACATCTCCCTCCACACCAGCAGTTAGAGAGGGGTGTAATCTGGTCCTTGGAATGCCATCTTGACTGCTATTCACCACAATAGTTTCTTTTGACGTACCAATTAGATGTATCTAAAATTGATTATGGTTGTTTCCGATAGCTTAGGCAACTGACTTGTTGCCTTTCTTGTCTTTTAGGCAACAACTTTGCAGGCAGCATTTGCACATAACCTACTGAAACTTATCTCGGACAGATGTATGACGCAGTATAATAGTTTACTGATCTGCAACAAAGTAGAGAGAGCTTTGGTGATAACTAAGCAAATACTATTTTCCTCACTAGAAATGACATCAGAAGTATGCTGTCTATGGAGCCAAAACATTTTTTGAAGAGAGCTTATATTACAATAATAGCTTAACATGGGGAAAAAAAACAGTTCAATGAAAGATAGCAAAATGTCTGTAAAGAAATAAGAATGTATTATTACACTCTCATAACTAATACAAGATACTTATGAAAATACTTATACAAACCTATACATGAAAATATCTATGTAAGAAAAATAAACAGTTCTGATTACAGAAATTCTCAAAAAATCCCTCAAACAAAACTGTAAATATCAATCTGACTGGAGCTAGTGATTTATAATTGACTTTTGAGTGTAATATGGATCAGGCGTCAGTGAAGGTCTGGCGTGAAACTATAAGTTTTGCAATCAGCACACTTGAAGTGTGTCAGACAGACAGACCCGAGAGACCCAAGATGCTTGTTTCAGTCTGCCATCCATCAACATCAGGATTGACTGACTTGCTCTTTGAGAGGCATTTCAGTCTGCCTTGCTAAGCAGAGTGTTGCAAAATGAAGCCCCCTCTGGGAGTGTCCTCCTACATTTAGTACATGACATTTGTGCGTTGTGTGTGTGAGTGTTTTTTGAGAGTCTGTTGAAACCTGCATTTGACACAATTGTGCATCCATATTGTGAAGTGTTTTCATCTTAGCGCCGGACAGCCTCTTCTTGTACATGACTCAGTGTGTGAACAAGACTGCTAATGCAGCTGCGTCAGTGCCCCTTTCTCTCTCATTCATTTAAGTTCAGTGCCTCTGAAATAAGACCTCCAGAAATTGCATCAAAGCCCAGTGCGTCAAACATGGGCAATCATTATTTGATTAATTATTAATACGCCGCTGCCTAAAAATAAAGTAGTCAATAATTCACCGTGATTCAGTACAAATTCAATATCAGATTTCATCTCCCGGCAGTGCAGTCAATAACTGGCATGCACACGCAGACACATTATCTTCTGTTTTATTCAAGAAGTCTGATGAAGGGGTAAGAAGCATCAGGCCCATTCAAATTGAGGCATGTGCCTCCTCAGATTGAGTCAAGAGGATTTTAAATTAAACAGGTTTTGAGTCTTTCATAATTCAGCTACACCACTTAAATTCATTTTGTCATATGAAAAAGACCTGCTTTTAACTATTTTTAATATGTGAATTATATTGTTGTGCTTAATCCTTAAACTTTAAGATGGTCAGCTATAATTTTTTTTATTTTTTTTTTGGATGGTGAAACTGGTTGGAGTCATGCAGTGCTGCTCTTTTCAGTTGGAGGTGTGCAGAATACAGCGAAGAGAAAAAGCAGTGTCACTACACAACCGTCAGTTCCATTACCATGATGCCACTAACACAGCAGGTCGGTCTGGATCTTGTGATGGCAAAATTGAATTTTCAGCATCATTATTGCAGTCTTCATTGTCATATGAGCCTCAGAAATCAGTCTAATATGCTGATTTAGTGCTTAAGTACAGTATTATTATCAGTGTTGAAAACATTTGTGTTGTGTTTTTGTGAACACTGAGATACTAGGGATGTAATGATTCACCGGAGCCAGTTGAAAATCAATACAAATATGTAAGTGTGACAATTCAAATTGGTTGAGATGTTAAACACATAGTGATATAGATGGGGTGGGAGTTTATATGAATATATCTGTGAGAGAAACTGACCATATATAGATGGTATTTTCCTTTAATCTTGCCTTTGTACAATGCATATTAAAGTAATGTTTTCATAAGTGCAGCACTCCTTAGCACTAACCAAGAAAAAATTGCATCTCATTCAGCCCATCTGCTGTTTGTTTAATGCAGATATGTTTTTATGTAGTAGTTACACAAAGCTTAAGTCAGACCATTCTGATTTTGCTTGAAATTTCGAAATAATACAATCTAATATGGATTAGAAACGGCTCCTGCTGCATATATGCAGCATCTTTGTTTGGATCTTGATTAAAATGCAGTGGTTGCCTCTAAATGGACAAGAAGACAGGTAAAGATTTGGTTAGATTATATGAAGATATACAGTATCATTTATTTTTGTTATTTATTTATTTGATTTGCGGTTTGTTTTAAAATTTACATTTTGTTTATTGACATTTACATTTTAGGATAAAATGCAGCTTTTTTTGTGGATCGTATAACATTGTGAGTTAACTGAATCGTTACATCCCTAAGGCACACCTTTTTTTCAGAATACTTTGATGAATTAAAAGCATTTCTTTTTAATTACTATTGTAAATTCTTTACTGTCACTTTTATCAGTTAAATGCATCATTGCTGAATAACAGTATTAAATTCTTTAAAAAAAATATTTAGTTTAAAAACTTTTGTCTAGACCAATATAAAGTCTCCAAGTCTGAAGTATACATCACAGTAACTGTTGTTCAGGGTTTATTTTGTAAGACTTTTAGTTCAGTCAGTGAGGGTGTGAATTGTGAATACATCAATGGTTCTGAATGAGCTATTTTTAGCAGACGAGCTGATTTACTGAGAAGCACCTGTTTTTATTTACGTCATTAAGACAAGGTTCTTATTTTTATAACAGCCTGTTCATAAGAGTCATTTGTTCTCAAATCAGATATAATATCTCATGCTGCGTTCATTGTTCTATGCTGAAAATACTTCTGTGTTCTCTAGAGATCACATGTGATGAAATCATATATGGGTGCATACAAATGCTGCATCCAAAATCGCATGCTGTCTAGCTACTGCTTTTGGTTTGAAAATTACTTTATGCCTGTCTAAAGGAAAACAATTTTCCTGTCTGTCTAAATGTATTTATATAGTTTGTTTGCATTTTTAATTATACATCATATTTGTGATTATTTTAACCAGAGTCTTATGGTCTGGTGCTTGTCTAGCTGTCAAAAAAGTTTGGTCCATAGCATAGGCAGAGTAGGGTTTTTCTTAATGACTTTTTATAATTATTTCTTTATTGCTGAAACTTCTTCAATACTATGAATTTAAAATATTCACCCACAAAAACATGACTAATTTATTGCTCTCCTGACTCACTCAGGTTCGATGCATGATCAATATTCCCCTGCACAGCTGCACTTCATACATCAGTTACTTGATTGTGACAGAGGTTCACTAATAAATTATTACTATGTCCAAAAGACAGATGCCCTCTGAGAAGAAAAAAAGGAAAAGAAAAGAAGACGAAAAATGGGACAAAGACAGAGGAAATCTGATATAATATGATGAAATAAACTAGATTAGGTAAAAGTTTGTGAACAAACTTATAGAAAGTCTAAGAGTTTATAAAAGGGTCTGGAGTTGATCCGAGATTTTTCGTGTCACATGATAACACGTTTTAATAACATTTTTATGCCTCAATACTGGTTAAAACCAACACATGTTAAAAAAGATGAGCTCTTTAGATCACAGGACAACAAATAACTAACAATAATGATTAAACAATAATAAAAAAGTTGAAATTAAGTCAGCAAACAGCAAAACAATGATGCTATAACAGTAACTGCATAATTTATTCACACTGCAATGCATGCTGGGAACTCACAAAGCTTTAACATTTCAACAATATGAAATTCATTGTACAGACACCTGTGTTTGACTAGTTGGGGCAACATTTGGGGTAATTTTGTTGGTCTTTTGTTGGCTTCAAGAAAATTGCTTTTTTTGGTATTTGAGACTCAAAGGTTTTTGTAAACTGGGAAATTAGAAGTTTCATTTTTTACAGTGTTGTTGAGACCTTACAAATAATGCAATATTGCCAAAGATGACCGATAAACAGTTGTTTAGTGCCTAAGTATTAATTCAGAAATGTTTAAATCCCCAGATAAAAAAAAAAAAAACAAATTATCTGAACTTTCTTAATTTTTCTGAACTAGAAATGGAAGGAATGTTTTTCTTCAACAAAGACGTCAGGGAAAGTTACCGCTGACAAGATGGTGGACGCAATGATTATTGGTGGAATGGGCTGTGAGGCAGGGGCCACCAGGTAAATCTTGCCTAGGACAGCAAATTGGCCAAGGCCGGCCCTGAGCTGCCATAGAAAACTTTACTGCTTACAGCATTTGAAGTTTAGTAAAGTTGGTTGGCTAGCATGTTTTTTCTCTCTAATCAAGATGGTTAATGTCATGCAGTGCTGCTCTTTTCACTAGGAGTGTTTGCAGAACAGTGAAGAGAAAAAAGTAGTTGTCATGTTGCCATTAAAACAGCAGGGCTTCAGATCAGTCTGGAACAGTTTTTCATGTGCTGAGAGATGCTCACAGCTTCACTTCAGTAATACATGACCTTGAGTCATATTTACATGGCGTTTCTTCTAACACGCTGATTTGTTTCACTGAAGGTGACCCCTACACCTGTCTAACTGGATAAAAATCTGTGTTTGTTTTTAACATATCAGCAAGCGCAAAGGTCAGAGCAGTGCTTGTGGTGTTTTTCTTTAATGGAACGGGCTCCATGGCTCCAGCTGATTTGTGATTTTGTAATGCTAATGGTTCTGTCTGGAGGCCGTGAGTACATAGCAATTTATATCAAACAAAACAAGAACATGTTCCACACCATTTGTTCATGCTTTCAGTCAGCAGCGACTCAGCACTTCTGCCTCAGGTCTGATTAGATATGCGAAAACCGTAGAAAGAAAGAGAGTGAGAGAGAGTGCATTCCTTAGTGATAACCCCTGATGCTGTCATAGGTTCCCAGCCAGTGTTTGTCAGGTACTCCTTTTGAGAACACACAGTTGTGTGATGCTTGTATTGTTCACTGGGTGTGATAAGATAACTGTTCATCTCTGCTCCCAGGCTTTGCTGTGCATTTGTCATTTTTTTAACAGCAGTCGCGTTAAGACTGCGTTCTGCAGCAATAAGCCAGTCAAAATGCAATCTCACTCCCTGGTAGCCACGCTCTAGCAGAACGTCGATTGTGGCGGATCTATAAAGACAAGTGAGTTTTACAGGCAATTGATTGTTTTTTAGACTTTTTTTTTTTCCAATTCTATGTAATTCTACAAGGTAACAAAGTTGGTATTTTCAGAATAGTCTCTTTTTACTGTTAAATGACAAGAAGATCAACCAAGGTTGTGAGACCGTTCTCCAATCCAGAGCACCCTCAATGAGGAAACTGTATGTCTTGAAGTGGAAGCTTTTCACTTCTTGGTGCGGAGACTGCCAGCTCGACCCAGTTAACTGCCCGGATGGTACAGTGCTGGAGTTCCTGCAGGCTCTCCGCAGGGTTGACCCACTCCACCCTGAAGGTCTATGTGGCGGCCATGGTGGCCTACCCGCGCCCCTCTCGGTGGCCAGTCAGTGGGCAGAAACCCTCTGGTTACATGTTTCCTCCATGGTGTGCTGAGGCTGAGGCCTCCGGCCATAAGAAGCTTATGCTAAGCGGTGATCGGGATGTTATCCTAAGCCTCGAGTCTCCTGATCTCCCCTCTCCTGGGGGTCAAGACTCACTCCTTCTGAAGTTTGGCCATTGGACGGGTTGTCCCTGAATTCTGTCAGGCTCCTTCTCTTGCTTTAGCTGTGCTCTTCCACACTAGGCAGAGATTTGAAAGTCTGGCGGCGTGGGCATTTGTTCCCCATTCGTTCTCGGCGCAGCTCGAGTTCCTGTAGAGGAACGTCTAAGGTTACATATGTAACCCTGGTTCCAGGATGTTCATTGGACTGATTAGGAACGAGACGCTGCGTCGCAGTGCCACACTTCCGGCATCTCTGGCCGGTGCTTGCTTCATCCTTTGAGGCTGATTACCGGCTTCGCCGCTCATGCTTTTATGCTTCCTGGTCTCTGACGTCACCCGCCTATGACGTCTTGCCCTTTCATTGGACTGATTATACATGCTATTCATAGACGTCACGCTGGACGCGTTCCCCATTCATTCTCGACGCAACTCAAGTTCCTTTGAGGAACCAGGGTTACATACGTAACCTTAGACATTTTCTGCTCTTAGAGCAGAGCACAACATACAGGGGTTGGCCAGTTTTTCAGCAGAATGGATGACTAGCGACATAATTTTCCAAATTTTCTCCACTGGCATTTTAGAAAATGATTACATATATAACAATTTATTCCATTCCAAAATAATAACCTTTAAAATTGCTTTAAAATAGATGGCTCACTTGTAATGATTGTCAATGGCAGAATATATATATTTATATATTTTTTTAAATGTAGTTACAGCATCTACCAACAGGGGCTAATATAGCCATGCTATCCAGCAAATATACACGCCTTGGTTTCTTACTAGAACACTGAGCCACACAGTCCAGTTGAATTGTATAAATCCAAAACAATACCTAGAATTTATTTTCTATTTAAATTCTCTGAGCAGCTTTTCAAGTAAATGATTTTGGCTCATATACAGTGATAGAGTGGGACCTGCACAAAATCAATAAACACTAGGCCAAGATAGCTTTCACTTTGCATTTTCTTTTTTAAGCTGTCATTTTTATGATACTTGTATTGCATGAGAGACTGTGTGAAATGATCTTTGGATAGCAGCTTTGTTCTAACACTAGCTCTGCAGATTTATAATGCCCTGGGTCTCATAAAACGGTAATGAGAACACAGCCTTGTCTGCCGATGAGTGAAGACAGCAGAACACTACTTCATAAAAACACTGCGAGAGTAACACTTTCATCAGAGTAGTGTGAGGTGTGAAAACTGAGCGTGAGATTTGTTTTAATTAACTGTCATTCTCTATTTTGTGCTGCAGAGAGACTCACTCTAAAGCACAAATGACTAGTCTAGCACCTCAGGTATACGTTTATACCTGTTCTACTAAAAACTGAATAAATTATCTCCACTGAAATCTGCCTGAAACTGTACCACCAAGAATAGTGTTTTAGATTACAAGTATGGTTATATTTACTGTAAATTTAAGCAAGGTAATAGTTGTTCATTATTTAGGGCAAAGGTGAGTTATTTTGAATGAGGTGGGTGGGTTGTTCCTTCCCCCCTGCAGTGACATCTTGGGTGTAGCTTTCACAGGAAGAGGAAGAGGTTGAGAGAGCTGTTTCTAGCCTCAGCCACCTCTGGAGGAAAGATAGTTATTTATAACTAAGGCAAGACACAACACCAGAACAAAGAGTGACCTGAAAGCTGTTTTTCACTGGGTGAGATGACACTGAAGATGAAAAGGTTTTGGAAAATCCATAATATTTAAAAACTATGTATATTCAGTGTCACCAATAGGGATAAAGTATGAGACCTGTCAAAAGCACATGTAATCTCACATCAGGTTATTTTTCAGTTGGAATATTGGCAATTAGAATTTGTGGAGAGCCACAAATTAAAGAGGATTCATTGCACATGGCAGGGTATTTTCAGTTATGGTGCAGTCAAGCTATAACTGTTATCAGTATGTGGATTCCATGGTCAAACTCATGACCTTGCTGTTGCTAGCAGAGGGGTTTTAGCATTTGAGGTACAGGGTCACATAGGTTTGTGTTTACATGTTTTGCACAGTGGGTTTGTGTTCTCAGAGAGCATGAAGCTGCTGTGAGTTGTGGGATAGTATGTTCCTCATTCTTGCTCCTAGGGCATGTCTTTTTTATCACTAATCTGACATGAACAATTCAGGTCATGGAGCGCTCCACAAATGAACGGACACGTTGAATTGGGTAGGTCAGAAAGAGAGAAATGTGAAATGTGAAATGTGAAATGCCCGGGGGCCCCAGGAGTCAGATTCGAAAGCTTTTAAATGCAACTCTTAAAAATTGTTTAATTAATAATTATTTTTTAATAATTATGAAATGTTGGAGTCAGTACATAATGTACATAGAATATTTGAATCATAGTTATTTTACAAATGCAATTTAGAAGTAAATGCACTCTGATCTTAAGGTGGTCATCTTCCCCCTTCTTCTTATTCTAGGTTCTTATTACGTTTTTTGGTCTTTTATTATTTCATTTACAGTAGGGCATCAATTGAGCCAGGATTGGCCTTTAAAAAAGGTGTGTTGTTCTTGAGATGTTTTCAGTGCTGTTTATCACTGCTCTTGAGTGTTTGTGCTCCATCTGACTTTTAAAGGAGACAAAAGTCAGCATGCTGCCGAATAATCACATTAAGTGAGATCACACTGATCTGCGGGCCTGTATCAGAGAAGAGGAACCCTACTAAGATGCAGCACAGGCCTGAGGACCCAGGGGTTCATTGAATCCATTAATAACCTTATGTTATCCACTGTTGACTTGTCTCACTGGAGCTCCACTCTACTTTAGTACATGTCTAATACGCTTTTTTTCTTTTAAGGACAGTCCTAGAACACACTTGGGGGAATTGTTGCCTTGGTAACCTGAATAAAACCTAAAATGCTGATTCCACACTGTTCTTCATTTCAGTCTGTATGTAACCAAAGTCTTTGTCTCAACAGACCTTACATTGCTATAACAGCTCGGGGGATTTCCAGTTTGCATTGGACTAGATAATCAGAGAAAATTTTGAAATTAAAGGGAGTTTTTAGTTTTAATTTACTCAAAATGTAAAATAAAAAATAAATAAAAAAAAGTTTTTTCTTTATTTAAAACAATGACTTGTGGTTAAAGAATGTCAAAGGGGAACCAAACAGCATTGTTTTGATGTGGGTGTAGGTGGGTGTGCTGTCACACTTAGTCCATATGACGGTGGTTACCAAGAGTTGTCCGGAGCCTTTTGGTCCTGTGTTGGCGGTGTCATATTTCACTTACCATATACTTATTCTAAACCCTTTCATCAGTTCATGGAATGAAGAAAAGAGAGAGAAAAAAATATGGGTAAGAAACAAATATGTGTCTCATGTGAAATCATCAATGACATGAGATACATTTTAAAAAAAGCTAAAATATGTTCTTGTCAATAGGACAATTTAAATAAATTATTTTATTTATTTCAAATTAATGAACTTATTAATAATTGAAATATAGTTTTTAAAATACTATAAAAAACACACACACTCACTCACTGGCCACTTTATTAGGTACATCTTGCTAGTTCCAGGTTGGACCCCCTTTTGCCTTCAGAACTGCCTTAATTCTTCATGGGATAAATTCAACAAGGTGTTGGAAACATTCCTCAGAGATTTTGGTCCATATTGACATGATAGCATCATGAAGTTGCTGCAGATTTGTCGGCTGCGCATCCATGATGCAAATCTCCCGTTCCCCCAAATCCCAAAGCTGCTCTACTGGATTGATATTTGGTGACTGTGGAGGCAATTTGAGTAAAGTGATCTCATTGTCATGTTCAAGAAACCAGTCTGAGATGATTTGAGCTTTGTGACATGGTGCATTATCCTGCTGGAAGTATCCATCAGAAGATGGGTACATTGTAGTCATGTAGGGATAGACATGGTTAGCAACAATACTCAGGTTGGCTGTGGTGGTTAAACAATGCTCAATTGGTACTAATTGGCACTGTGCGAATTGTAGCCTCCGTTTCCTGTTCTTAGATGAAAGATGCGGCACTCTGTGTGGTCTGCTGCTGCTGTAGTCCATCTGCTTCAGGGTTTGATGTGTTGTGTGTTCAAAGATGGTAAGATTGGTTGTAACGAGTGGTTATTGTTACTGAGTTACTGTTGCCTTTCTATCATCTCTAACCAGTCGGCCCATTCTCCTCTGACCTTTGACATCAACAAGGCATTTTCATCCACACAACTGCCGCTTACTGGATATTTTATATTTTTTGCACCATTCTCTGTAAACCCTAGATACGATTGTGCATGTAAATCCCAGTGGATCAGCAGTTTTTGAAATACTCAGACCAGCCCATCTGGCACCAACAACCATTCCCCGTTCAAATCACTTAAATCCCGTTTCTTCCCCATTCTGATGCTTAGTTTGAACTTCAACAAGTTGTCTTCACCACATCTAGATGCCTAAATGCATTGAGTTGCTGCCATGTGATTGGCTGATTAGCAATTTGTGTTACCAAGCAATTGAACAGATGTACCTAATAAAGTGGTCGGTGAGTGTATATGTATTACTTTATTTACTTTTTTTAATGAGACATTCCATTAAAAAATATCAGATCTTCAGCTGTCTCAGCCAAGCCAGATCCAGACCTTGGACTGACAACAGCCCTTATGTGGACCACTACAACATATTCCAGACATCAAATATCAACTGAGAAAATACTGGAACAGAAAGTGGAATAGAATTGGACACAGCTCAGCCTGTAAACCTGCCATCAGCATTACTCACACATCACACTTCTCATATTTCTCAAGGACTTTCCTCTGAAAGCTGAGACTCTAATACAAGAAGGATCCCCACAGTAAAGGGCGAGGGAATTCAAGCTATACAACCTCCCAAAACCATGTGGGAGTATCTGTCAGCAGCTTTTTAGGTCCCAAGGGAAACAGAGAAAAGTTCTTCATATAAGCAATAACATAATAACATGATGGTCCATTGATCTTGAAATCACCAGACAGATTCTGGCACCTGTTCAGGTAAGGACAGACAAATGATGAATATGACTGCATTCATCTGTCAGCAACAAAATCTTTTAAGTACTATAAAAGTGCAGATGCAGATTTTTGAGGACAGCACAAATTCATCTTTGTTTCAGTGTTCAGGGATACAGCATGGCCTCTGATCAACTTCAACCCAAAACTGTCTTGCTAATTAGGGATAAAAAAAGCAACACATATTAAAATTTCACTTTCAGACATGAATATGGCTAATACTTGTAGAAATGGTTGTTTCTCCATTTCACAAAACCTTTCTACTCTGACCCTTGTATGCATATTTGTTCCATTTTATATTTAGTTTAAGAATCTATTTTAAGAGTGCAAGAACATTTTTAGTTAATTTGAGGTGCAACTTGTTTAAAAATCCTAAAAAAATACTCAAGGACTTGTGATTTGCATCATTGCACACAACAAATTGAAGCCATTTATTGGGAACAGCTGAAATTTTATTCCATCTGCACAGGGACAACAGATGGTCCTCACTTTCTCACTTTTTTCTTCAAATTCCCTTCCCCCTCTAACCAGACAAACAGCTGTACATGCATGACTTCCTGAATTATTATATGTGCAAAATTCTTCTGCTTATGAGAGCATGCAGTCATTCCACATATTCGATGGGGTCTGAACGACTGACCCATGTTAAATAATGTCTAAAAAGCCTTAAGATGCAAAGTACACATATTTGAATGTAAAGCTGTAAAATAACAATCCTAATCCCTGCAGCATAGCAAATATGGAAGTGTCCTTCCTATAGGGACCATTTTAATCAGCATGTCTTAAGTGTGACACCAAATTTCCACATGCAATTAATTATGGCTGAAGTAAAATGGGCCTGCCATCTTCATGAGAAATAAATAGGGACTGTCTAGCATCTCTAGTGGTTACTGTTGTTTATCAAATATTCTTTTTCATTTAGGAGAGAAATGAGGTGTTCTGTTGCTGTGCTATGTTTTCCCAGTTCACACTGCCATCCATCTGTAGTTTAGATTCTCTTCACACTAATTCAGATATGCTTTTCTGATTAGTCTCATTCATCTCATTTTCAAGAGCAGCTTGTACACATCTTACTTTTAAATAAGTATAATTGATTACCTTTTATAGTAATACCCAAACATCTGGAGTTCATCATGTAATTCCCTGCTCATCGTACCAATCAGAAAAAAGCACTCTTCCTTTAAAGCTCTTTTTTATGAACAATAACATTCTCGGTGTAACAATATAAAAAAACGTAACGATGCAGGGAAGAAGGAGGCAGGAACCGGTGGACATTCAAATAAATCTTTAATAACAAAATAAACCCAAAACAGCACGACAGTCCCTCATGGACGACTGCCCCGCACAAACAAAAACCAATCACAAAATAAAGTCCAGACTTGGTTCTCTCTCGTTCTTCACTGTCGTCGCTCCTCTTTTGTATCTTTCCGATTTCCTCCGTGGGACGTGGAGTTCCCACGGCTCTCGGCCCCGCCCCACTCATCACGCTCAGCAATGCATAATGTAAAATAAATTAATAAATAAAAAAGCTACAGAGTAGGATGCGTGAAAGAACCCAGATGTGCTCTTGACACTGAAGATGCATTATTATATTATTATATTATACATTTATCCAACGCGACTAACAAATGAGGACATTAATAATTATAATTATTGTTGTTGTTGTTATAAAACCATATTAATTTTGAGATATTGGTTAGTGGCTACAGACATTTGGGTGGGTCACCGATGAGTTCCCTTCAGTCCGAGTATGTTCACTGACTTTAAATAAGCTGCTCCTCTCATTAGTAAGTGCAAACTGTGACAGCTGTCTGCTCATAGATTTGCTCAAACACAGGCTAAATGTTGGACCTAATGAGGTGCGGTGACCGCTCCAGCTCAGTCGCTCCAACAGACCTCTTTCTCTTCCTCCAGTTTATGATCCGTAAGGAAAATATTTAATCTAAATCTCAGTGGTCACAGAATCAGGCCTGGAGAAACTGTGACAAATTGCATGTGGCGTACTATTCACCCATTCTGTAGCCAAATGATAGCCTTCACAGCTGGTGCCAAGATGTCACAATTTTTATATTATTGCACTAATCTCCCATAGCCAGACCTTTGATTAAACAGCATAAATCTGGTCCACACTGCAATTTATTCTAGCCAAGAGCCAGTCTCTTAGAAAGGATGACACATCTGACAGGTATGTAAAGACTAGTCCTATTTCAATATAGCACTACTCAAAATATAGCAAATGGCTGTTTCTCAATAAATGTTTGATTTATGTCCTTGTGTTCTTGTTCTACATCATCATCAACTGCCAAAGTTTATTTTAATCCTCAAGAACACAAGTACAGAGGATGCATGAAAGTACCTGGATTTTTGATATTGAGGATACATTGACTTTAGACTTGAGAACCAACGTCGATATAAAAAAGTCAGTGCAGAGGTCTGTGAGCTTTAAAGTTATCTTGCTCTGACTTGATAGATTCCCGCAGCAAGCTAACAAATATGTGAAAGCTTGTGAAAAAAAAATGTTTGGCTTAATTGAATAAAGTGATGAAGTCCTTTTGGAAACCCTGCACTACTTTTTATTGCCATATTAAAAAGAATCTTAACATTGACAAAGCATAAGTAACATTAAATATGCATGCTCATTTACACAATTTATTGTGCATTGGATGGTGCCGTCCCATTGCTTAAAATGTGTTGAGATACTCAGTTAAGCAACAAGATCTCGGCATATCTCAGGCTCTGTGTCCTCATGTCCTTCCCAGTGTGTTCTTTCAATGTGGCAAGTCTGTTCTTTGCATTCTAGGAAACTGAGGAACAGCCCATGACTCTGACATTAAAATGAGCAACATTCTGTAGGCCAACTACGGGATCACCTCATGCTGAGAAATGTTCATCATGTGTGGTATTCCACCCAATCAGTTGCTATTTATTTAGCAGTGAGTTGGATCATGTGTGTACTGTAAATAACATAAAGGTATTCTGTGGGAAGCTGCAGTTTAGGATTAGCCATTCAATATCACATGTTAATTTGAGTCCACTTCACACAGGAGATTGTACAGTATGCATGTATGCTATTAATGTTAAGGATTAATTAAAGGTCATCTGGTTTATCTAAACAAATGCAACAATTCAATTATGCTGCCCTAATTAACCTATTTGTGTTAGTTCTCACAGAAAGGATATCAGTCTCACGTCACCTGTAATTAGATTGGAGCAATGGTTTTCGATAAACTGTCTATGTTCAGCCTCCCGTGAGCTTTATCTAATGTTCTGACATTATTTACTGATGGTGCAAGCCAACACACACACAGCAGTTAACGATTTCTACTCGATAAGTGAATTACTACAATTACATGTTGAGCACCAGAGAACAGACACTATTAAACTGTCAAGTCGTGTAAGTAAGAAGTAACAACACTTGTTTTTTTCAGCCGGGGAAGGCAAAATATTGAACTCATCCAATCACTGTCATCTAAAGATGACTGCTGATCACTAACTGGCATTGTAGAAATGAAGTGAAATACATCTTTAAATGTTGATGTTGTAAACAGTGAAGGTTTTCCTCCACATGAATGCCACAAGAATATTTAATCATTTAAATAAGTCATTTGTTATTTATTATTTCTAAAGTATAGTGTTTTTTTGTGTGTGTTTTTTTATTTTATTTTGCTCAAATATATCAAAGGGCTCTTCCGATGGAACAGATAAATTCAGTGTCCTCCATTTACAAAGCTCAGACGTTCTGTATTACATCTTTTGCTGTGGGGTCAAAGGTCACAGATTAGCTGTAATATTGATTGCACATCCTTCAGTCTACACTAAAGTGTGTGTTGAGCACTGAATTGAGGAGCTGTGAGTTAGTACACACAGCAAAGAGCCCTAGGATACTGGTGCAGAAAGATATCCGCTGGAGCGGAGTGGCCTCCAGGTTGACAGGCTGAGTCTTCCTCTGTATTTATATCAGCGTGAGGGCTTGAGTGTCACGGTAAATGCCATTCTGATGTTCCATTTATCTTCACATGCTCGCTTTATAAAAGGAACATGACATACTCTCCCATTTCATTGAATTAACCGAGCTGATCTAATAACAAATGAGGTTACAGAGAGATTATAGCCAACAATAAAGACCATTACACTCTCAGGGAGACATTCATTAATGATTTATGTATTATTTTTTTAATATTGTACTCTGTACTTTTTTTTTAAGGATGGAAGTGATAAAATACATTTAGTTAGAAAGAGATATAATTATCTTCATTTTAAAGGGATAGTCAACCCAAAAATGAAAATTAATATTTACTAATTTTCATTTCATTTCAAATCTGTATGACTTTCTTTCTCCTCTGGAACATATTATTCTTCAAAATAAAAATAAAAAACATTCCCTGTGTGTGTGTGTGTGTGTGTGTGAGAGAGAGAGAGAGAGAGAGAGAGAGAATTTATTTATTTATTTATTTATTGCAAACATACAGGTTTGGAACAACATGAAGGTGAAAAAATTATTTCAAGATTTTCATTGAGTGAACTGTTCCCTTATTATGAGAAATATATCACATTTTGGCTTATTTGTCATATATTATTTCACATTTTCGAAAATAAAAGATTTTTTATAGTAGGATACAATAAGTGTACAAACAAAAGTGCAAACAAATCTAGTGCTCATTGCTTATATTAATTTCAAATATTCATTTTGGCCAGGTCTCCATGTAGTCCTGCCTCCATCTCTTTGGATGAGGTCCCATCATGTTGAGGCAGTATGATCAACGGGAGTTTAATCACAGGGTTTTTAGTGAACGATACTTCCAAAATAACCTGCAACAGAAACAAACAATACTGTAGATGATTTCACGAAAGAAACTTTGAACAGTAAAAACAAAGCATAATTTTTTGAGCATAGTTTTTTTTTTTTTTTTTTTTGAGTGACATTATCTTTTATTTCCAGTCCTTTGTTTCATGAAAACACAAAAGCAGACTATAATATAAAAAAAATGGTAGCATTCATGAATACAAAGTACATTAAACCATTTTTGCTGCTGAAAAGAAATCAAAGTCTTTTGGAGACCTGCTAGAGGCCTGTTTTGTTTTCTGGTGCCTACCTTCAGTCTGTATTCGACCTTGAGGATTCTGCAGTTCTGGATGGTGGTGCTGATTTCTGTGGGAAGGACTAATACTTTCGACACATTCTGTCTGGTGGAGGACACTAAAGGCTCTCCTTTATCCTTCAGTATCTGGGTGGTATGAACAGCTCTCTGGCCTCCAGCAAAGAAGCTTTGCTTCTGGTAGATAATGTACTTTGGCACAATTTTTCGAGTTGAGCTGTTTACAATCTCACCGTTGACAACTAGCCTTTCACCTGTTTGAGATATAAGTATTGTTTTACAGCTTGTCAAATTAATCAAAGCAGTTATCTATGTTGTATGATGTTTTTTTTATTTTTTATTTATGAATCCATTAATTAATCAAAATGCTGGGTATATTGCTTGGGTTACCTTGCTGGTAGCCTGTCTTTGGCAGGAAAATATTCATCGAAATATTTCCAGAGGCAAAAAATATGACATCTTTGTCTTTACTGCCATGTTGAGATGCCTGCAGAGTATGAAAGTTTTAGGATTACTTAATTAACATTTATAAAGTTATAGTTACATCTGTTAATCTGTTCCAGAGTAAAACATTTTAAATTTGTTTCAACAACAGGAAAATGTAATCTTTTGGGCCTTTTAAGGTTGGGCGATATACCAGTAGACATGATTAAGAGGTAGAAATTTGTCAACTGGTAGAGATTTTGGACTATTATCTCTATCATGGACATGGTTACATGCTAAAATGACATTGCTGTGCTATGTGGCCATGAAAACGTATTACTCATTTCGCTATATAAGCTCGCTGTCTGAGAGACTGTTTCTGAGTGCTGTCTGAGAGGATTGCGCACATGAAAATGGTTCTGATAGAGCAGGTATTGAACTTGAGTTATTTTTGCCGCTATATAGGCCTTGAACAGTTAAGTACACACACTTGTATTTGTCAAAATGTATCCTTGCAGTAATTTAAGTCTTATGTAAAAGTAAACAGCTAAGAAAGAAAACACATTATATTGGATCCAGGAAGCTCTTAAAGTGACAGAAGTCTAATATTCCTGCTGTCTATCATTTTTTTATTATTATTCAGGCTAGTATTAGATTTTGTGATGTTGACACTGGTATGTATGGTATGGTATGTCAACTTTTGATATCATAAAGGCCTTTTTTAAAGATATATCGCCCACCCCTATTTTTTGATAAAGTTGTCATATTGATATTATTATTGGTCCATATATGTCTGTTTTGTATTTCATGCACTAAAATGAGGCTTTGAAAATTTTCTCTGGTCTAACTGATAAAAGCTGTCATCATACCATAAGTGTTGACTGGTCATAATCAGCTCTGGCTACGAAGGTAAACTTGGCTTCAGCTTTACTTGCTGCACGCATAGACCTGCTCAACTTGGCTGAAATCCGGTAATGAATTTTACCATGAGCACCTTTAAAAGATGAAGGCAGGCCCCTGAAAGAGAGAGGTTTGGCCTCGATGACTAACAGTCTTCAGAAAGAATCTAGCATCATATGATATGATCAATATTTCAGCATACAGGATATAGCACATTGAAGTATTGGCTACTTTGCAAAATGTAACTGAGATTGTTTCAAAGGAAGATTGATTTTCTCTCAGGAATCAATAAAGTATATACTGTCTATCTATAAGTCACATCTATCAAGCAGACTGAATGCCTGTAGGGCAAGAAGGTGATGACTTACTGGTAGGGAAGCTGAAAGGCAAAAGGTAAGGCATGTCTGCCAGCCACAAGAGTTATAGAGCCTAGCAAAAAGATTCAGACTCATTACATAATGTTGTTAATGTTGTCCTTACATATAGGTATTTAATAATACACTAACATTCAAAAGTGTGTAGTTGGTAAGATTTCTTTTTTTTTTACATTATTTGAAAGAAGTCTCTTAAAAATAATAATGAAATATTACTATATTTGAAAATAATAGCTTTCTATTTTAATATATTTTAAAATGTAATTTATTCCTATCATGACAAAGCTGAAATTTTAAAGGCCAATACTCACATGATCTTTCAAAAACATTCTATAATGCTGATTTGTGCTCAAATAAATATTTATTATTATCAATGTTGAAAATACAAACCTGATTCCAAAAAAGTTGAAAACAACATAAATGACATATCAAAAGTTTAAACAGAGAAAATTGCATAATTTTAAGGGAAAAATAAGTTGATTTAAAATTTCATGGCATCAACACATCTCAAAAAAGTTGGGACAAGGCCATGTTTAGCACTGTATGGTATCCCCTCTTCTTTTTATAACAGTCTGCAAACGTCTGGGGACTGAGGAGACAAGTTTAACACTAGGAATGTTGTCCCATTCTTCTCTAATACAGGCTTCTAGTTGCTCAACTGTCTTAGTTCTTCTTTGTCGCATCATCCTCTTTATGACGCACCAAATGTTTTCTGTGGGTGAAAGATCTGGACTGCAGGCTGGCCATTTCAGTACCCGGATCCTTCTTCTACACAGCCATGATGTTGTAACTGATGGAGTATGTGGTCTGGCATTGTCATGTTGGATAATGCAAGGTCTTCCCTGAAAGAGATGACATCTGGATGTAAGCTGCCCATGCCACAAGCACTCATGCAACCCCATACCATCAGAGATGCAGGTTTCTGAACTGAGCGCTGATAACAACTTGGGTTGTCCTTGTCCTCTTTAGTTCAGATGGCATGGCGTCCCAGTTTTCCAAAAAGAACTTCAAATTTTGATTCGTCTGACCACAGAACAGTTTTCCACTTTGCCACAGTCCATTTTAAATGTGCCTTGGCCCAGAGAAAACGTCTGCGCTTCTGGATGATATTTAGATATGGCTTATTGTTTGACCTATAGAGTTTTAGCCAGCATCGGCGAATGGCACCGTGGATTGTGTTCACCGACAATGTTTTCTGTAAGTATTCCTCTGCCCATGTTGTGATTTCCATTACAGTAGCATTCCTGTATGTGATGCAGTGCCGTCTAAGGGCCTTACGCACAGAGATTGTTCCAGATCCTCTGAATCTTTGGATGATATTATGCACTGTAGATGATGATAACTTCAAACTCTTTGCAATTTTTCTCTGAGAAACTCCTTTCTGATATTGCTCCGCTATTGTTCGCCGCAGCATTGAGAGAATTGGTGATCCTCTGCCCTTCTTGACTTCTGAGAGAAACTGCCAATCTGAGAGGCTCTTTTTATACCCAATCATGTCGCCGATATTTTGCATGCCATTTAAAAATTTCTCACTTTCAAGATTTGATATTTCATCTATATTCTATTGTGAATAAAATATAAATTCATGAGATTCATAAATTATTCAATTCCTTTTTTACTCAGAATTTGTACAATGTCCCAACTTTTTTGGAATTGGGTTTGTAGTTGTGCTGCTTAAGTTTTGTGGAAACTATTTTTTGCAAGGTTTTTGATAAATAGAACAGCATTTAAACAAAATATTTTTTCTAATACTTTTGTAATATCATAAGTGTCTTTACTTTCACTTTTGATAAATTGCATGTGTTCCTGCTAAATGAAATTATTATTCTTGTAAAATGAGAAATCTTACAAACCCAAAACTTTGAAACAGTTTGCCTACAAATAACAGACACACACCACAGTACACAATCATAATGTTGTCCAGTATTTAATGTTTTTCCATTTCTTACTGTCTTTGTTTTGCACTATAGAATAAATGACATTAAATGCAAAGATTGTTTTGAACAGATGAACATTTATAACATCATCTGTCACATTAGATATTACCTTCGTTATCCTCCGGTAAAACAGATTGAGTTTGTGAGAAATACTTTTCTTTATCCCAGTGCGTCACATTGTCTTCCCCTTGCGTCTCAGTCCATGACACATCAGCCTTGCCTTTCACCTTGAAAGTCAGAGCCTTGATTTTGGTTTCCTTTGACACTTCCATGATAACTCTGCCCACCAAAGTATCCCCATTGCTGAAGGTGTTGCGATCATTTAAGGCATCATACTCAATAGCAAAGTTACGGATCGCCATTTCCTGGGATAACAGGTCCAGTCTGAATTTGTATTGCTACTGTAAGTGTATTTGTACGACGCCCAGAGTTGTAATGATCCATTCTGTTTTCTATATTTGTCTTTAAAAAATACACCTTTCGGCATCTTTCTGACGGAGGGCTTACAAACTGGCTCAACAGGTTTCACCTTGAAAAGACACACCTCTTGTCAACAGGTCTAAACTGAAAGTCAACCACTATGGTTCTATGGTGTCAGACCAAGGAGTCTATTGGGAACAGGTGTTTTTAGAGCATGGCAACATAAACAGCTGTCTTGAGAGGCAGGAAACATGAAAAGCTGCGAACATGGTTCTTTCATAAAAACAAAGATCCCTCTGCTCTTGGTGCACCTGCTCTCCAAACCTGAGCTATAATCAGTGTAATCTTTTTTTTTTGGGGGGGGGAGAAATAAAGAGAATTGATCCGCAATCACTTTCTATTGTGTCATAATTGCCCTTTTTATTTAAACATTATGAACATTTGCTCACAGTATTGTTAAGATGACAGTGAGCAAGTGTTGTTTAAGTGTTCAGCGGAAATAGACAGGATTCCTAAATGGCAGCTTATGTTTGCCAAAACTCTTTTTTTTTTCTTTCTGCAACCACATAATACTTATGTGGTGGTAATGAAATTGTTAATAATGAAGGGAGGACACTGAATAAATTAAAAGACAGTTAAAAGCTATCCTTGTTCACTGAATCCTGTTCTTTTTTAATAGTTTAAAATGTGATACTTAATCTGGCCTCTTTCTTTGCCCATCAAAAAGTTTCTCATTTGTTAGCAAGTAAGCTTGATTTTAATGACATCATCAAAATCTAAATTAATTTTCTTTTTGTTGTTGAACAATTCCATTGCCTTTGGACATTGCAATATCTGTAGGCCAGGTTGATGAAATAAATATTGCAGCTCACATATTTATTTGTTTATTTATTGAAGAATCTATCATTTTAGTATTTTTTTTTAATTGTAGTATTATATTTCACCATGAAGTAATTAGTTAATATTATCAAAATCTAAATTAATTTAATCTAATCTAATTTTTTTTTTTTTTTTTTTTTTTTTTTGCACTTTTCCATTACCATTGACAGGTTAATTGCTTTCATAAATGTGTTTAATGTTGGATTAACAAAAGTGTGGGCATCAGTCTCAAGGCCCATGGCAACAGTGTAATGTATGGAAAGGAAGTTGTCTTATGTTATACCTGTGAAGCTATATGGAAGAAGGGTGATATTTGAGTCTATAGATTTAAAAAAATAAATAGCCAAACACACTAACTCACTTATGTAACATGATTCTAAGATCACATATTCATGGATTTTTAAGGGCAAGGTCATTAGTCATGATGAATATAAATTTCACATTCAGCTCGTCATTAAATACAGATTAGAATGAACAGTTAACCTGTTAACCTGTTTATTTATTTATTTATTTTTTAATTGTATCATTTAATGTGAATGATTGAAGCAGGATAACTTTTCGAAAATATGTAAGGTTGAAGCAAAATGATTGGATGTTTATAGCTTCTGGGCATTGCAATGAGTTAATAAAAGAAGATTCATGATTTCATGTCATAATGTCAACATAGCTATCAGGCAGGAATTTTTAAGTGCTTTAAGATAATACAGCATTGCTATTGCTTATAATCCATTACATCTTTAGTCTTTATTTACTCGTACTCACATGTGACTGATGCAGTGCTTACTGTTCTCATCACCAGAACAGACAAAAGGTTTTCAGTCCATCTTCCCTGTGTTTTCTAATTAAGGTCTACAGTCTAATCTTAAATGGCCTTCAGTTGGGCACAACAGAAACTGCACTAACACATGAATGCCAGCTTATCCAACTCAGTTAGGTCAGCAGGCATGAATGAGGTAAAAGGGTTTCTAGTTCAAGCTCCAATAATTTATTCAGGCTTAAGCTTAAATAAACATTACATAAGGGCAGATTAAATGATGCTGAAAACTAAATGTTCCGCACTGGAACTTTTGGCTGCTTTTGAAGCATGAGAAAGATAAATATCTATCCTCTTGGATTTGAGTAAGCCCCCAAAGTTTACTGACCAACACAACATGAACAAAATATTCTTAGTTGTAGATGTTTTCATGTGGCAGATTTTTTTTTAAGCATAGAGTTTTTAAGGTATTACAGCTTCAGGACTTCACCAGGCTTTGTCCTGAATATCTGGATAAAAAGCGCTCTGAGTCCTAGATTCTCTTTAATATGGATGAATGTTGGCCTACAGTTTTTCAAGATAATATCTGACAAAAAAGAGGCCCTTTGGCCCTTATATCTCAAAGATTGTTTAAACAAGCACCATGTAAAATGATGAGCTTACAGAGATGTTATGGGCCAGGTTGTCAACAGAGCAGATCAGTAGTACAGTGCAAAATTTATGGAGCAGACGTCAGGCTCAAAAAAGGCCAGAGCAGACAGAAACAGTGGAGCAGAGAGACCTGCAATCAAGCTGATCTATAAATTGCTATGAGGTATCATGTAGAAAAGGAGAACATTAAATTATTATTTTTAATTAAATTGATTAGGCAAATGCAAGGACACTGTTTTACCAAAAGTAAATCTTCATACACATTCATTTGATAAAAAGGAATGATAACAAAGCAATACATAAACAAAGAAGAGCTTCTGCTATCAGTGTAGCACACATAGAGGGCAGTGCGGTCACAGCTGTTGGTTTAATGAAGCACTTCCTCCAGGAATTCCAGCACCTCAGCATCCATTGGCACCCTCACACTCTCACACTCCTGTGTACACACACACACGCACGCACGCACGCACGCACGCACGCACACACACACACACACACACACACACACACACACACACACACGCGCGCGCGCGTAAACATGTATGTTAATGTAGCAATCCAATTGTATTTAGAAGAATGAATTCATGTGTTATACATTTCACAACCATTATGACTGGCTTTGTGTCTCTATCTGTTGTGTGAGCAGTAAGTGATTTGACATCTGAAAGATGTTTTTCTTTGAATTTCTAGAAACAGAGATTGACAGATTCGTTTACTTGGTAAACAGTACAAATTTGCTTTTTGAAAACACAAGTTGCATTTGTTCTTTTGATAGTTTACTTTGAAAAGGGATTATTACAATACATGTCAAAATTTTGCCTTGTTCATAGTCATTTAGTCATTAGTCATTTTGCAGATGCTTTTATCCAAAGCGATTTACAAATGAGGACAATAGAAGCAATCAAAATCAATAAAGAGCAATGATATGCAAGTGCTATATAACAGTTAGCTCAATGCAGTATAAGTATGGCAAGGTTTTTTTAACCATATAATGAATAAAAAAAAGAAAATGAAAAAAGATAGAATAGGAAATAAATATAGCAAGCTAGTGTTAGAGGCATTTTTTTATATTTTGTTAATTGTTTAATAAATAAAAAGAAAACAAATAGATATAATACAAAACGATTAGAGGAGCTAGTGTTAGTTTCTTTTTCATTCTTTTTTTTTTTTTTTTAAGAAAACAAGCTTTTAGTATAGAAATAGAGTGCATGTCTAAAAAGGGCATTTTTTAAAAATAAAATTAGAATATTACTAGAGTTAGAGGGTCAAATAAAGATGGAATCGGATTCTCCGATTCTTGAAGATGGCTAATGACTTAGCTGCTCGGACTGAGTTGGGGAGGTCATTCCACCAGGAAGGAACATTTCATTTAGAAGTCTGTGAAAGTGGTTTTGTGCCTCTTTGGGATGGCACAATAAAGCGACCTTCACTTGCAGAACACAAGCTTCTAGAGGGCACATACTGTAAGTATGTAAGTATGAAGTAATGAATTTAGGTAAATGGGTGCAGAGCCAGTGGTAGTTTAGTAGGCAAACATCAATGCCTTGGATTTTATGCAAGCAGCTATTGGAAGCCAGTGCAAATTGTTAAACAGAGGTGTGACATGCATTCTTTTCGGCTAAAATGTATCTTGTTGCCGCTTTCTGGATTAATTGTAAAGGTTTGATAGGACTGACTGGAAGACCAGCCAAGAGAGCATCGCAATAGTCCAGCTTGGACAGAACAAGAGCTTGAACAAGAGTTGTGAAGCATGTTCCGAAAGACAGGGCTTGATCTTCTTAAAGTTGAATAAAGCAAATCTGTTAGATAAGCTGAGATGCAAGCAACTATAGTAGGATACACACACACACACACACACACACACAAAGGTTTGTGTGTTAATGATTTGTCCACAAAGTTATACAGAGATACACAGTGCCCTCTACAGGTATATTCATGAATACCTGTTAAAAAAAGTTAACAAATGAAATGAATGGAGAAATAACATTTAATAGGCCAATTAATGCAAACAGACAATTAGACAGAGAAGCTGGTAACCACCTTTGCATCCTTACACACCTGAGCGTGTTTGAATTAATTCAGGTGTGCTTGTTGTGGATTTTTCCTTGTTCAAAATAAACTGCTAAGAGAGGATTTGAAGTCAAGATAGTAGACTTTACTGACCACAACAAAGTCGAGTTGCATTTGCCGAAGAAAACTCCAGAACATCCTTTCCACACATTCCATATATATATATATGTGTGTGTGTGTGTGTGTGTGTGTGTGTGTGTTAGGAGCTCTTTACAGAGTTCCATATATTCAATGTTGTATTTGTTGTAGTCCTGAACAGATTCTTTCCATATATGCAGGGTCTTCGAGTTTTAAAATAGTTCACTTTATTGCAGCTTTTAACACAGTTACTCACAGTCTCTATAAATAATAATAGATAATAGTAGACTAGTTTCTTCCTACAAATAGGCATACTTCTATGTATTATACTGAATTAAGGTCACTGAAAATCTTCTACATTCTCCCCCCTCTGAGGCTTAATTAAACCTCACTCACCTAACTTTCCCAAAGCGTTACTTCATAAGTTAGGCTTTAGTACCATAGTGACTAAATGAAGTCACACATATTCATTACCAATGTCCCAATTATGCAATCACGCTCTGGAGGATATCAGAACCAAACATCTCCCCTAACCATTCTTAATTGGATTTGTTGAGAAAGGGAGTAAAAGATTCTGATTCTTTACCTTTAATATATATATATATATATATATATATATATATATATATATATATTGGGGGTATGATCAATAGTTCACATTATTTAGCATATATAATATATAACACAAACTCAAAAATCAGAGCATGCATACAGTAAGTTGTCTTCAACCCAGATACAATGCGCATCGTAAAGGGTCACTCTTGGGGAGAGGTTAGGCTAGCACATACACCCAGAGTATGGTTCATCTCATCATTTTCATCCTCACTTGTGGTACTGAAGCTCTCATTCAATATTTGCAAATGTACTTTGTCCAGCCATTTTTGATAATATTAATTTAAATTGTCTCTTGTAATCATTTGCTTATTATTTGGATATGCTATAATTTCCATTTGTTTGACAGTCGCATTAACAATTAATGTCCTTAATATAGGTAATACACAACAAAATAATAATCCTCCTATTAATATGGCAATTCCTAAAAACATTCCTAGTTTAGCAAATCAGGCTCCCCACGCTCATTCTACTTGTTGCATGCACTTGGTCTCCTAACAATGTCAATGCATCATCAGTATAATTAATGAATCTTTGTTGATTATAATAAATATAATTAATCCATTCTGTGTTTTTGTTTTGTTAAATCCAAATAAATATTGATTCAAAACCTTCTTACTTCTAACTTCATCTCTTGCCTTAAATTCGCGTTGAATTCCTCTAGGTTGTCCAATTGAATATATATGTATATTAGGGTCTGGTATATAAGCTATTCTAAATCTGTTGTTTTCTGGATTTGCATTTTGTTCTGTTCCCCATTGTGCCATGGTAGTTTCTTAATTACCCAATAGGTAAAGAAGGCAATAATTGTTAATTTCCACAAATCCAAAAGAAATCTGCTATTATTAATGATTGGTCTTCATATATTTCTATAGAAGCTAGGGCAATAATTTTGTTTTCACATTCCTTGAGTGCTATTTTAATTCCCTTGGTTATTCCATTTATTCATTTACATTTATTTATTCATTTAGCAGACGCTTTTATCCAAAGCGACTTACAAATGAGGACAGTGGAAACAATCAAAACCACAAAAAAGAGCAATGATATAAAAGTGCTATAACAAGTCTCAGTTAGGTTAACACAGTACATGTAGCATGGGCTTTTAAATAATATAATAAATAAAAAGAAAAGAATAGAACAATCTAGTGTTAGAGGTCTTTACACACACACACACACACACACACACACACACACACTCACACACAAACAATTGCATAATAAATGAAAAGAAAATAGAATACAAAAAGATTAGAAAGGTAGTTAGATTTTTTTTTTTTAGATTAGTGAGTGTTAAAGTTAGAGGGTCAAATAAAGATGGAAGAGATGGGTTTTAAGCCGATTCTTGAAGACGGCTAAGGACTCAGCTGCTCGGATTGAGTTGGGGACGTCATTCTACCAGGAGGGAACATTTAATTTAAAAGTACATTTAATTTCACTTGCAGAACGCAAGCTTCTAAAGGGCACATAAGTCTGAAGTAACAAATTTTGGTAAATGGGTGTAGAGCCAGTGGTAGTTTTGTAGGCAAACATCAATGCCTTGAATTTTATGCGAGCAGCTATTGGAAGCCAGTGCAAATTGATAAACAGAGGTGTGACGTGTATTCTTTTTGGCTCATTTAAAATTTATCTTGCTGCCGAGTTCTGGATTAATTGTAAAGGTTTGATAGAACTGTCTGGGAGACCTTATACTATTCTAAATCCCTCCAATGGATTAATTTTCCATATTGTTTCTTTGGGATAATGATAGACTTCTTTAGATATAAGGTAATGTTTTGGGCATGTGTTATTAAATGTATTACAGTATATATATATATATATATATATATATATATATCATTATATAAATGTAGTCATTGTATATCATTATTTTTCTATTTAGCTATTTATTCATTTATATAATCATTCATTTCTTTCAAGTGTACCAGTCAATGGGCCCTATTTCAACGATCTAAACGCAAAGTGTAAAGTGCACAGCGCAGGTGCACTCAGGGCGTGTCCAAATCGACTTATGCTATTTTAACGACGGGAAAAAAGGTTGGCGTGCCTGGGTGCATGGTCTAAATGGGTTGTCCCTATTCTCTTACTGAGTAATGGGTCTTTTTTGAGTGTAACTTGCAATAAACCAACCAGAGTCTCATCTTCCATTCCCTTTAAGAGCCAGTTGTGCTAAAAAACATTGCACAGACTTTAGACCAGGTTTGAGTAAGTCTATGGCGCAGTCTATTTTCAGCTCCTTAAAAAAGCAATGAGCCAGCAATGCGCCTCTTTTTCAGACCAGCACGCACATGGGCGCACAAATGGGCGCAAATGCATTTGCTAATTAAACGACATGGCACTGGACAGGAAAATGCAAACAGCGCTGGACTGAAACTAGCAAATACACTTGCGTTGCGCATTGCGTCACATTGCGCCGGGTGTATGATAGGGCCCATAGTGTCCTTCTTATGAAGATATATCTATACAAAGAGTCAGACGACAACACAAAAATAATTTTACAATCTCAAGTTGTCGTTGCTTACACAAGTGTGGACACACAAACAACATATATCTTTCTCTAGTCTAACTCCCTGGTGTGAAATGTCAACACCTTTCAACCTTCCACTTAAGCATGTTGACTTCTTTCCCTATCTTATAAAAACGAACACCTTTCTAGTCCTTATAGTGTCTGTTTGAAATATCGACACCTACCAGACCTTCCGCGTAAGTCAGCGACTTCTTACAACACAAACGCAAAACAGATCTTTTAATAAAAACTACCTAAGATCACTATCAGATCTCTACTAAAAACTAGACCACCGTCTTTCAGGACTTTTACTTAAAAACTATAATATCACCGTCTTTCAGTAGTTTTTCTAAAAACTATAATATAACCATCTTTCAGGACTTTTTCTAATAACTACAAACCCGATTCCAGGTTGGGACACTGTATAAATTGTGAATGAAAACTTCAAATTTCAATATTTTATTCAGAATACAACATAGATGGTGTACCGGTTTTCCAAAAAGAACTTCAAATTTTGATTCGTCTGACCACAGAACAGTTTTCCACTTTGCCACAGTTCTTTTTAAATGAATCTTGGCCCAGAGAAAACTCCTGCGCTTCTGGATCATTTTTAGATATAGCTTATAGAGTAAAACCTATAGAGTTTTAGCCTGCAACGGCAAATTACACAGTGGATTGTGTTCACCGACAAAGTTTTCTAGAATTATTCCTGAGCCCATGTTGTGATTTCCATTACAGTACTTGCTCTGTCCAATTTATTAAGACTGTGTCTGTTCCCCGAATAGTGAGGTCAAAATATAAATTTAATGTAAGGATCTATAAAACATCTTATTGTGATTAAACCAGAAAAATGTCAAATAAATTAAAAAAACAATTTTTAAAGTTTGGGCTCATAAATATTAGATCACTCACACCCAAAGCAGTTATTGTAAATGAAATGATCACAGATAATGGTTTTGATATACTCTCCTTGACTGAAACCTGGCTAAAACCAAATTATTATATTGGTCTAAATGAGTCTACTCCACCAAACTACTGTTATAAGCATGAGCCCCGACAGACTGGTCGTGGCGGAGGTGTTGCAACAATAGTGATATTCTCAATGTTACCCAGAACACAGGATACAGGTTTAACTCATTTCAAATACTTCTGCTTAATGTTACACTGTCAGAGATGCAAAATGTATAAACCACCAGGGCCGTTTACAGAATTCCTAAGAATAAAGTGGTTTAAGAATTTGCAGATTTCCTCTCAGACCTTCTGGTTACAGTTGATAAAGCACTAATCATGGGCTGTCCTGCATCTTCAATAAACAAGCTACAGGTAGTCCAAGATGCAGCAGCTATACAAGAAAATGTGATCATATTACCCCAATTCTCGTTACAATCCAACACGCTCCCTAAGGTCACAAAACGCTGAACTTTTGGTAGCTCCTAGGATAGCAAAGTCCACTAAAGGAGGAAGAGCTTTTTCACATTTGGCTCCCAAACTCTGGAATAGCCTTCTTGATAATGTTCGGGGTTCAGACACACTCTCTCTGTTTACATCTAGATTAAAAACACATCTTTTTCACCAAGCATTCGAATAATGCATCTCATAAATTGTGACTGCAGTTGCATCTAATCAAATGCCCTGTAACAGTTTTACAAACTTCATAATCGCAGGAAGAAGGAGGCGGGAACCGGTGGACACTTGACACAAATGAAACTTTAATAAAAAAATAAACACATAACAGCGCCACAGCCCCTCGTGGATGACTGTCACGCACAAACAAAAACAAAACACAACATAAAGCCCAGACCTGGTCCTCTCTCATCCTTCACTGTCGTCGCTCCTCTTTTGTCTCCTTCCAATCTTCTCCGTGGGACTCGAGACCGGTGAGTGTCGCAGGTGAAATAAAAAAAATTGCTGCTCGGTCCTCCACCAGCTTGGTGAACTCCTCTGTGGTGCCTGCCGGTGGCACTGGATGGCCCTCGGTGGACAGTACGACACTCCCCTCGCCCGATGGATGCAGATGGCTCTTCCGGTTTTGGGCAGCCAGCAGGAGTCCCCCATTTACTGCTCCTCCCGATTCCATCTCGGATGGCAGCAGGCTTCGGCTCCCTGGCAAACGAGGGCAACTCTTCCGCTCCCTCGCGGCCGGCAGCGAGTTTGTCCGTCCCCGGCAACTCAGTCCAGCCCACCGCCTCGAGCGTCCTCAGTGCCAGACTGCTACGCCTGCTCAATGGCACCGCGGATTCACCCCAGCAGCGAGCAGCGAAAATAAAACACATAAATGCGCCACAGCCCCTCGCGGACGACTGTCGCACGCAAACAAAAACAGAATGCAAAATAAAGCCCAGACCTGGTCCTCTCTCATCCTTCACTGTCGTCGCTCCTCTTTTGTCTCCTTATAATCTCCTCCGTGGGACTCGAGACCGGTGAGTGGAGCAGGTGTCGCTCATTTCCAATCACTCCACCGGCCTCGCTCCATTCCCACGGCTCTCGGCCCCGTCCCACTCGTCACATGCACATTCTTACTCTTTATCTTTGGTGAAACTAATTTATTTTACTTTGTTGGAACAGTAGCTACGTTATGTCTCTATTAGTTTCTCTGTTTTGCCAAGGGTGGTAACTAGGATATACTCAAGCTCCAGTCTGGATCCAGAACACCTGAGAAGAGATGATGCTAACCCTTCAGAGGACCCCAGATGATGCTAACCCTGAAACAACATACGGAACTAACAAATATTGTGATTGCATCATATGATAATAATTTTCATTGTCTGGTTGACTACGTCTTTTTGAAAATTCCTGTCATATGCGTGTGTCATATAAACTGACAGTCACTTTTTATAAGATACTACTAAATATTGTAGAAATGTAATTTTCTGTAAAGTTGCTTTGTAATGATTTGTACTGTAAAAAGCGCTATACAAATAAACTTGAATTGAATTGAATTGAATTGAAGTAGCATTACTGTATATGATGCAGTGCCATCTAAGGGCCCGAAGATCACAGGTATCCAGTATGGTTTTCCAGTCTTGACCCTTATGCACAGAGATTGTTCCAGATTCTCTGAATCTTTGGATGATATTATGCACTGTAGATGATGATAACTTCAAACTCTTTGCAGTTTTTCTCTGATATTTTCTGATATTGCTCCACTATTTTTCGCTTTAGCATCAGGGAAATTGGTGATCCTCTGCCCATCTTGACTTCTGAGAGACACTGAGAGGCTCTTTTTATACCCAATCATGTTGCCAATTGAAAAGGTTGCAAATTGGTCCTCCAGCTGTTCCATATATGTACATTTAATTTGTCCGGCCTCTTAGTGCTACCTGTCCCAACTTTTTTGGAATATGTAGCTCTCATGAAATCCATAATGAGCCAATATTTGGCATGACATTTCAAAACATGTTATCTACATTCTACTGTGAATAAAATATAAGTTTATAAGATTTGTAAATTATTCCATTCCTTTTTTACTCACAATTTGTACAGTGTCCCAACTTTTTTGGAATCAGGTTTGTAGATTATTAAAATGATTATTCCGTTTTGTGGATTACATGGTTCTGGAGTTTTCTTTAAGATGATTATCACTTACGGTAAGGGGACTCCTACATATGTGCCTGCCAGGATGTGGGAGGTTTATTATCATCTGTTGCATGTGGAAAACCAGGAATTTACCAGGATTTTTATGACTATTATCCTACTCAGCACTTAATAGTTGTCAAATACTAAAACACATTTTATGATATTTGGGCCTAGATGAATTTCTGAAAATGTGTACAATTTTTTCTTATTTTTATTCTTCTTATTATTTTTCCTGCCAAAAAGTAATATTTATTTATTTGGTCAATAATATATAACATAGAAATAATTTCACCTTACTCTAAAATTAATAGTTATTATTATTATTCATTAAAATAATTTAAATGATTATTATTATAAATTGATGTAATTATTAAATGATTATCAATATTATTTATTACAAAATATGTTTTTATGTTGATTCATTTCGTATAAAACTCCCTATTTGCATTTAAAAAGCTCAATGCAATTATCTCTGTAAATGGAATAGCTATATAAAATACAGAAAAACAAAGCTGTTTTGACTTATAACTGTTACAGTATTTGTAGGTTATATTTCTTCTTTATAGCCACTTCCTGCTTTTCTCCTGCCACACTTTGTTGTGTTTGTCTTATGTCAGCACACATATGTGTTTTTGTTGGTGTACAGTCATACAGTATTCCTGCAGATTGAGTGTTACAAATTAGTGGTTCAGAAAATATGCTCACCTTAGGGTGACCACTTATCTAACCTCACATAACCTCACATAAACACACACAGAATCTACCTCAGTTTGTCTTGTCAGGGCCTGTATTGTGTAGGTCATGCTAACAGCTGCTCCTGACTCAAGCAGAGGAGGAAATTCCCCAACCTGCCCCAATGAGAGGAAACGTTGTTTTAAACATGAAGTTGAAACTTGGCGGCGATGAGGATGATGGTGGTGTTGTTGTTTGTGGATACCTGTGGAGTTCAGTTGCTACTAAAAAGGTCAAAAAGACTCTTGAAAGTTGTGGATGTTTAGTTTCCCGTAACCTCTGAAAATCAATTTTTAAGTTATAAATACCTGATATTGTCTGCCAGAAGACATTTCTGACTACTGTGCCTCTCAGACATTGCTTACAAAGAAAAAATAAACACATTTAACTGTTATAAAGGCGTAGTCCTGTGTATTCCAACATGTTAAATAAGCTGTAATTATATGGGTTAATCAAGCTTTGTGGTCCATCCCTCTCACTACGGCAGTGTGTGATCAACCACAGCTTTACAACTGCTTTTCTTTGCCAACTAAAAGAATCCTTTCCGCTAAAACCGCACTTCGCTCGCTCCGCAGCACTGACTGCCATTGGAAAAATCCATCTTTTTTTAGATTTAGCCCCCATCCCACTTTGTTTTTCTTGTTTCTTTTCTTCTCATTTGGATGTGACCTAATTGCCTTTTAAACTGATTTTCTGAAGTCTGTTTATGCATTGCAAAAAGTTCTCTCTCTTTTCCTTTGCGTGTGGTTTTACTGGAAATGGAAATGTTTAACCACCGCTTGCTACAGGTCTTGCTGAGTTCAGCTTGTGGCTGCTTTGGAGTGACAGTGAATTCTCGCTTTTGTGCAAAGTTTACAAAGTTTATCGGTTAATGCTGAGCAAAAACATCTGCTGTCTCCTGTTTTTGTGCACACCACTTTATTTTATCTTCACGTGTGTTCCTGTGAACTTTGGCCTCAATTATATTACCATTTTTTTATCTAATGATTTTGCTGACAGACTAATTCGTTTTTATTATTTACAACAAATTTAGAATATGCGGTTTAGACTGATAAGTAATACTCCTTTCACAGTTCAGTTGGGAAACAACAGTCATCAGACTGAGAAGTGAAGACCTATTGATTCTGGATCTCAATGCTTTAAATGAATCATTGCAGTGAGGCCTGCGCTATGAAAAGTTTTGCAGAAGTTCACTCCAGCCAGACGGAAGAGTCATCATGGGATTTTATTTTAACACCAGCACTTTGACTCACTGATCTCGTGGATCACAGACTTTTTTGATGTTGTTTTTTGTTTCCATCCTAGTTTCACATGACACCTAAGGCTCTAAATAATAATGCTTTGCATATGTATTACACAGCACTTTTTGCAGTGACTATTTACTTAGTGGTGACCTTTTTCAGTTTTGCGGGACAGGTGAACATCATCTCCACTGCATGGTATTATAAATAATATCATAATATCCTGGTTTCTCTGTGTATTGTTTGTTTGGTGGATTTCATTGGTTCGGATACTAATCGGAATGCATTATTTTATACACTAGATGTCAAAAGTATGAAATATGTAATGTTTTTCTTCTTATGCTCAAGGCTGCATTTATTTAATCAAAAAAATAAATAAATAAAATATTTAACTCTTTTTATTTATTTCTTTTTTATAGATTTTAAAATGTCATTTTTACCTATGATGTCAAAGCTGAATTTTCAGCAACCATTGCTCAAGTCATCATCAAGTGTATCATAATGATCATTTAGGAAAAATTTAAATATGCTGAATTGACACGCAGTTATTATCAATTATTATTATTATATAAAAATATGATTTCTCTGCAGATCAGTGCTAGAGAGAGTGTGTGTTATCAGCACAACATTACATATGGTGACAAAGGACCCGCTGCAGGGTATATCTAGGTAGGGATGGAAGAGAAAGTAGAATGACTTGTCAGTATGACTGCTCTCTCGAGGAAAGATTGAAGTTGACAGGTGATGGGACAGAGTCGATGTCAATCCATGTCATTCTGAAACTGCAAGGGACTTTGATGGACGGTGACTGTTCCAGTTTCCTATGGGCGGAGAAGTTGAGAAATCTTCAGGATACTTCTTGCTCAACCTGAGGGAGTAGATGTTATCATGTTGTTCCATATTTAGCCTTGGCAACTGTTGACTTAAGCTTTCTATGAAGTGCCAGTGTTGGTATCTTACTGGTAAGGTGGCTCATATCCTACCCTTTCTGTTTAAAACAAAAATAAAAATCCCACTTACCTCCTATAATGTCATCACATACTGTATGTAGCCACACAGGAAATGATTCAACCTCTTTTGCAACCACCTAGTCCGCATCTGCTGCGCTAGTAGCAAAGCATAAAACAAGTGCCTTTGATGATAAAAGCCTAAAAATGCTACTTTTTGCTTATTATCTGCAGAGTAGCTTTATTTTACATTGGCATTTTTC
This sequence comes from Carassius auratus, assembly GCF_003368295.1. Taxonomy (NCBI): domain Eukaryota; kingdom Metazoa; phylum Chordata; class Actinopteri; order Cypriniformes; family Cyprinidae; genus Carassius; species Carassius auratus. The sequence goes on along the minus strand of NW_020525236.1, from coordinate 11,846 downwards.
ATCTTTGTTTTTTTTTTTTTGCCGCTGGAAAAGCATGTCAACACAGCAGCAGATGATGTGTCTAAAATGCTTCAGTTTATTCACAGAGGCCATGTTCACACACTAGCACAGTACGGTTGTTAATGCATTTACGTTAACACAGTTTGGTTATTTGCATGAGCGCTCAAATGCTCTACTTTGGTACTAAAATGCTGTTTAGTTAAGATTTCACTAATGAGCTTGTGTTATTGGACTCTTATAGTGTCAGTTGTGATAAAACCCTTCAGTGTTATGAATGTCGTCATCACTTGCCAATCAAAAACCTCAATGTTTTTGTGCCAACAAAAATAAAACACTGTTTATATTATGAATTAAATAATTTGACATTGTAAATGTATGCATTTTCAGCCTTTAATGTAACTTATATGAAGTTAAATATGTTTTTTATTTGTATTTCTCAAATGACTAGATTGACTAGTGTAATTATGATTGTCCTGTAGCCTGGCAAGCTACTGTTTTAAAGTTGCAATGCAATGCAATGGAGTTTTTCTTCCATATTGTGACTTACATCCGAGTATAATCAGTTCTCTAAAAAATAAATAAAATGTAGGTTCTATGCATGGATTTTAAATTTGGTTAAAAAATAGGGGCAGATAAATGAATGAATCAAAATGCTGGAGAAGTCCTGAGACAGGAGTAATTTTCACAGGAAAAAAAAAAAAAACCTTTTTCTGGTGTACCAGTTCACTCCAGAGGGAGTACAATGACACTTCAGACCATTTCTCAAGAATTAAGTAATAGAAATTCTGTCGTATACATGATTTGGTCTGCTGGATGATGTAGTCCCATTCAGTTATCTGAATGATATAAGCATATTTTTATAGAATACATAGCTGGGGTGCAGCCCTCCATTTTACTAGTGTTCATTGGTGTAAAACACGATACAGAATTACTCTCAATGATTTATGAACGGTTTATTCGGTTGTTCAGCCATTTTGTAACACAAACCCACGTCTGAGGGCTCAGTGTCTGTGTAGGCTTTGGCTGGAGGACCAGGGCAGGGCAGACTATGTATGTGGTTGTTTTATTGCTAGCAATCTCTGCCTGTGACATTTAAAGCATAATTATTTTCATGCTTCACCCTAAGAGTTAAGAAGAGGCGGACTTGTCGTGGACACTCCTTGACTCGTCCAACATCGACTGAACATCATCGGGTGAACAGTAGCATGCTGTTTTCACAAAGGATGTTTTCAGACTGACGTCACACACACATCCTCATCGTATGTCTGCTGTGGTCGCCTCTTTTAACATATGGCATGAGAATTGTTTTCTCAAATTAAGGGTAATTTCACTGTTGCCAAACAAGGCAGGTTGATATATTTTATTCACAGCAGAAAATGCTGGGGTTGTGTGCTAGGCGTTTTTTTTTTTTTTTTTTTAGTAAAATAACAAAAACACTGCGGCATTCTATACAACCCTGGAGCTGTTTTTTTATTGCTCACTTGACGCCGTACTTAAACAGATACAGATGTTTCCGCGTAAGTAATCTGGATGAACTCATGTGACAGATGGAAATAATAGTGCCTGTATGATTGTGCATAAATGATTGTAAATATATGTCCAATAAATAAACCCAGCTTATAAATAGATATAGCAACAGGACTTGATTTACCATAAAAATAAACAGTGTGCCAGCAAGTCAGAATATAGGAATACTATACGAAGTGAGAAACCCTTTGACAAGATCTTTTTTATAGTAATACCAACAGTGCAATAAACAAATGTGACCACATCAGCAAATTAGGTTATGCTTGATTTTAGTTGCTTCCTAAATGTAGCTTGTCTGCATGTGTGTGTGTGTGTGTGTGTGCATGATGTTGTTGTTATGCTAATTCATATTGAAATTATTTTCTTGTGTTGTGTCAAAGTTTGACATCCGTCATTGTTGCACTAAAGCTTGTCCACAAAAGGGTTTTAAATGAACAACAGAGCTTTCCACATCAAATGCCAGCCTTATGTCTCAAAAACATAAACACCAATATATTTCCCTTGTTTTGTCTTTAAATTTAAAGAGTCACTCCCTTGTTGTCTACAGAGAAAATTGTGACTTCAGTCTTCATGTGGACTTACTCTACCTCAGCATGATCAAACATTTTTTTGTAGAAAATACAGTATTGTTCTATTATTTCCAATTGCATTATATATATATATATATATATATGTGTGTATAGTTATATAGCTATTATTATTTAAATGTGATGCAGGACTAAGCTTCTATTTGAATTTAATGAGATCTGATAAAGATCTCATTCAGCATATATATATATATAGATATATAGAGAAGAGAAGATATACAGAGAAGATTTACTAATAATTTATTACTCACAATTTTGAGTGTCACACCCTAAATTTAAACACACACATCAATGTCCACACACACACACAAACACAAACTGGTTTAAAAGTGGCCTCATTATATTGTAATTTTTATTATCCTTTTAAAAAAACAAATTCATTTCCCAATCAAACTCCACCAAAATAATACAGACGTTACAGTGGACCATAAAAACTATTTCTGATAAAATGCTCTCAGTATTTTTGATATTTTGCTATATAAGTCATGCTTTCTATATCAGTTCACTCTAAATTCAGGTAAAGCAGAAGAATAGTAGTCCTACATATACATACAGATTACAGTTCCAAAGCACTTTTTAGTTATTTATAAAAACATTCTGGGGGTAAAACATGCAAGCGACAAAACGTCAGCTTGGTATCCACTTGTCCTGAAATGTTTTATGTCATGTCACAAACAACTCAAACATGTGTCCCTTGCCTTTGGTGTCCACTAAATCAGAAAATGACCAAAAAAACAATTTCAGAAAATAACATATGAATCCTATGAAAGCTGACATGGGGCTCATTTATGCATGTGAAAACACTGGCATGGATGTGAGAATGGAGGACAGATATGAAAAAGCTTTTATATTTGAATTCTGAATGCTGCTGGTTCCCCATTGTCTAATTTTGGGCAATTATGCATCTGCGTTATGTTTTTGAAAGGGATTAAAGTTTGTATTTCAATCTTGATTAAATAATTAAAAAGGATATTGCATTTGCGTTGGAAGTCTTTCAATACATTACGGTTTTATGCAGTAATGTATTTTTTCCCATCACTGTGTCAGAATCAATTAATATACGTTCAGATTTGTCCCACTTTGGCTTTACAGCCTTAGATTGTTCTGTTTAAAAACCATATCACTTTTACGTACCTTATTCTGTATTACTAATTTAATTAATATCCTCAAAAGAGCAAACATACAGGCAGTCACCACCCTCACTATACAGTAGCTGCTGATTCATTTTCAAGTGTACACTGAGAGAGGAAATTTGTTTTAATGTCCAAAATAGAGACATGCAAGATAATTTTAGTAACATGCGAGGCAAGAAGACTTTCCTGTTTCAGTGTGTGTCACAGTTTATTAATGTACTGATGCATTTGTTTATGTTCATGACTAGAAAAGGCAATGATATCAAATATTTCATCAGTGTTTTACATTATGTGAGGCGTATGTAACAGAATTTCCCCAAAAACGGACACAGACACACGTCAGAGACTGAAATTAGGAATAAGCATATGATTGCATCACTTAACAATACTCTTATACCCTCATTTGTAATAAGGCAACAGTTTTTTTTTTGCCAAAACTGGTTTAATTTATGGCCATTTATGGTTTAGGATTTCCTTTGCCTCTGGGCACAAAACGAGTCAGAACCTGCATGTCAACACAGCGCACATGAATACCCTTGCACAATACTGTAAGTTAATAGGGCTGTGTTGGCAAGACACCTGCAAATATTAGTTACTCAGCTTTATCAATGCTGCTCAAAAATATGAGGAGATTGTGCAATGAGGCTGCTTACCCCCACTCTTTCAGTTTATGGGTTTCCCAATGTTTTCCAATACAGAATGACTGTATGCCCATTCATTGTTCTTGACAGGAAATGATCCAAAATTAACATTCTCTGGTGCTCATTACCTCCATTACCGTCCCCAACTGTGAACAAAACAAAACAAAACAATTATTTATATTTATGTACACTCAAATGCATATATTTGTTTGTTTGTTTTCCATAAATACATTTACACTCATAAAGCAATTTACTAAAATGATATACTGTTTATCTATCCTTATTTTCCATTAATACATTTATGCATTTATAGACCATTGCTAAATACATATATATATATATATATATATATATATATATATATATATATATATACTATTTATTTATTTATATTTCTTGTTCTTAAGTGCTTTTATGTTCATACAACCAATTGCTGAAAAAAATCCAGTTGCTAAAATATGTACTATTTATTTATTTATTTATTCTTTTACATAAAAACAGTTATATTCACATTGCTAATTTCTTACATTTATTAAAGACGTTATATTTATTGCAAAAGATGCTTTAATTAATACTTATGTTTATATTTATGCATCACAATTTATTTTAAGAAACTTGAATTAAGACAAGACAGTCTTTGTTTGTTATTTTTTGTGTCCTCAAGCTTAATGTGAGGTTGCTGGAAAGCCCCTTCTTTTTTGAATGGATGCAAAAAAAAAAAAAAAAAAACTCAGTGGCCAAGTGCTAGTAAGTGGGAGTGCTGAAATGGTGGGTGGCTGCTCAATGACTAAGCCCTGGGGATCACATAAATACTGCCTTCAGGACACCAGAGAAGACAGACCGAGCAGGAGAAGAGAGAACAACAGCATCGCTTGTACTACATCTCCTTCAAACACTGCTCTTATCGTTTCAGCGTGATCTGTGACTTGAAGTGCTAACCATGAGACTTGGAGTCTTGGCATTTCTGGTTCTGGGAACCTGTTCTTTAAGAACCTGGTGTGTGCCGCTCAAATCCGTGTATGTGACGTTCCCAGGAGATGTGATCAAGAACATGACAGACACACAGCTGGCAGATGTGAGTATATCAAGTTTTAGTTCATGGGTTCTCTGGATATTCATTCATCTGCTTTTAAAATAGTACAATGCAATTGATTTGAACTATTCTAATGTAGTCCTCTTCTATCTAAATATGTAACTCCAGGAGTACCTGGAGCGTTATGGCTACAAAGATGTTCTCAAGAAGAGCGGACTGCAGGCAGTCATGTCCACTTCTAAAGCACTGCAGAAGCTCCAGAACCAGCTCGGGCTGGAGGAGACGGGCTCTCTTGACCAGGCCACGATTGATGCCATGAAGCAGCCTCGCTGTGGGGTCCCAGACATCCGCAACTATCAGACTTTCAGAGGAGACCTGAAGTGGGATCACAATGACGTTACATACAGGTGGGATATTATCTGCACCTTGAATACAGCACATGTCATAGATTTGTAATGAACACACTGTAATCCATTGCATTGTTTTGATAAATAGGATTTTGAACTACTCACCTGACCTGGACGCCTCTTTGACTGATGACGCCTTTGCCAGAGCTTTCAAAGTCTGGAGTGACGTTACCCCTCTGACGTTCACGCGCCTCTATGACGGCAATGCTGACATCATGATCTCTTTTGGCAAAGCTGGTGTGTTGAGTTTTTGTAATATATTAAAGTATTACGATTTAACAATGTTTGAACGAGTTTGATTGAGCTGCTGTTTTTGTTTCAGATCATGGCGATCTTTATCCCTTTGATGGGAAAGATGGGCTGTTGGCTCATGCTTACCCTCCAGGTCAGGGAATACAGGGAGATGCCCATTTCGATGATGATGAATACTGGACCCTTGGCTCTGGACCAGGTGAGAGTGATTCTTGATAGGGAGTATTGAATATTCCAACACTCCCTATTTTCACTGCATGTATTTAATATATAAGTACTTTAAACACCGTGTAGCATCATACTCTCTAAAAGCTGCATGGGATGCACAGTATAACAATAGCTCCCTCTGCAGTTTTGAGTGTGACAGTTGGAGTCTGTCCTAAAATAGGGTTTGTCAAACTGATAATATATTAATCTGGGGTAATATTTGAAATGTTAAGTTCCACCCAATATCAATAAATAAGCCATTTCATTAATTTTGTATATTATGTTTCCTGTGTAGTACAAATGAGTACTTATACATTCAAATCTATAGCTAATGGTAATATTGTAAATGCTTACTTTGGGGTTCCATGCAACAGAAATAAAAAAATCCAATTACTTATTATTATAATTATTTTCTTTTTTGGAAACATACTGTCTTAATACTATCCCTCTCCTTCATTTCTTTCATATACTGTAAACTGTATTTTCTAATTTTGTAGCCCTGTTTTTAAACCAGGGTCTGGGCAATATTTTAAATGTTTGCTTTAGGTTTCATTCAATAAAAATAAAATTGCCAATTAATTAAATTTGGAAACACACTGTCTTTATAATATCACATTTAATCATTTTCATAAATTATGTAAGGTGTCCTTACATACAGTATTAAAAATGTCACTCAGGTCAGGTCAGCATGTTTACTTGTGTATACCCTGTTGTCTTAAAATGAGTGGAGAAGACAATGACATTGTGGTTCTTTCAGCGATTCAAACCCACTATGGTAATGCAGAGGGTGCGATGTGTCACTTCCCCTTCCTGTTTGAGGGAACGTCCTACACCTCCTGCACCACGGAGGGGCGCACAGATGGTCTCCCCTGGTGCGCAACCACCGCAGACTACGACAAAGACCAGAAATATGGCTTCTGTCCCAGTGAGCGTAAGTGTTCCAGTCAAGATTTTATGAGGCTTTAATTCCAAAACAGACATTTAAACTGACTCCTTTGGCCTTAATATGTGGAATTAATGTCTCAAGATTTCAAAAACCATGCCTTACATTCTTTTCTCCATTTTCCCACAGTTCTCTTCACGTTTGATGGGAACGGCAATGGAGCACCATGTGTTTTTCCCTTCGTGTTTGGTGGTAAAAAATATGACTCGTGTACCACAGATGGACGAGATGACGGGTATCGCTGGTGTGCCACTACAGCTAACTATGACAGTGATAAGGAGTATGGATTCTGTCCTAACAGAGGTAAGCAGTACTTTCAGACTGGACCCTGAAACTTTAATGAAGTAAGATATTTTATAACACAATATTTCCCCTCACAGACACAGCTGTGATTGGTGGAAATTCCGAAGGGGAGCCATGCCAGTTTCCTTTCACCTTCCTTGGAGACAAATACTCTTCTTGCACCAGTGAAGGCCGCAGCGATGGAAAACTCTGGTGTGCGACTACCAGCAACTATGACACAGATAAAAAATGGGGATTTTGCCCTGATAAGGGTAAGTGATAATCATCCCCTTCAGACATTATGACAAATATGAAAGGGAGACATTGGCTAACATGTCTTTTCTCTCACAGGATACAGTCTGTTTCTGGTGGCTGCTCATGAGTTTGGACATGCGCTTGGTTTGGAGCACTCCAACGTCAAAGACGCACTGATGTATCCCATGTACAGATACGTAGAGGATTTCTCTCTGCATCGCGATGATATTAGGGGCATTCAGTATCTCTATGGTATTTATCCAATTAAACAATCCATCACTTATTGATTTTTAGGAATACTGTAAATTTTCTTATTCAAAAACGTTGAAACCCAATAGTCTTTTACTATCCTGGTCTTAATATCGATATTATTTGATTATTTCTTTTCAGGACCTAATCCTGGCCCTAATCCCACTCCTCCAGAACCAGAGTTCACCACTTACTCTCCGTTTCTGCCAACTAAGCCTACCCCCAGTGAGAAAACAACCACCGTTTCTACCACAGTACACGTCGACCCTTCAAAGGATGCTTGCGAAATCAAGGAATTTGATTCCATCACTGAAATCCAGAAAGAGCTTCATTTCTTCAAGAATGGGTATGAGCTATAACTCTACATATATAGGGTTATGAACTTACAAAAACCAACTTCATTATGCCTGATTTTCAATTACATGTTTCTAAATTCTCTCTCAAAGGCACTACTGGAAGGTCTCAAACAAAGGAGAACGCGAAGGTCCTTTCTTGATATCTGAGAAGTGGCCTGCCTTGCCATCTGTCATTAACACAGCCTTTGAGGACCAGCTAACACAGAAGATCTACTTCTTTGCAGGTACTTATTATCCTGGTTGAGATGTTTTGCCAATATTGTCAAACATGTTGAAGTTGATATATAATAGTGCTTTTTCAACTTTATCTCATGCACACAGAAAAACAGTTCTGGGTTTATACTGGAAATGAGGTATTTGGACCACGTAAAATCGAGAAGCTTGGCCTGCCAAACAACTTGGACAGGGTAGATGGAGCTGTGCAGAGAAAAGAAGGCAAGGTGCTCCTGTTTAACAGGGAGAGCTACTGGAGGTATGAGACCTATGCTTCAGGACCGTAATGTGCAAAAGCTGATTGAGAGTGTAAAGCTCTTTCATTGTAGTTTTTCCACAGTATTCTCATCTCTTATTTATTTTCACAGACTTGATGTGAAGGCTCAGCTGATAGACAGTGGATTCCCACGATTCACCGAATCTTTCTTTACTGGAGTGCCCTTGGATTCACATGACGTATTCCTCTACAAGGGTAACTAAAAGTTAATAGTCTAAAAACGTTAATAAAGTCAGATTAACTACTATGATTTATCTGATCAAGCAAATGACATTTGTTTCTGCTATTTGTCAATATTTTCCAGGATTCATTTACTTCTGCCGGGAGAATTTCTACTGGAGAAGGAATGCCAAGAGGCAGGTTGACAAAGTGGGTTATGTGAAGTACGACCTCCTAAAATGCTAAGATGTGCAGTCGCTGTGCATAGTGACAACATCCTAACCTGATGACAGAGCCCTTTTCAGTAGAGAAACCATTTCTCTTCAGTGTAAAATGTAGTGAGGAAGACACAGACAGAATGTATTAAGTTTAAAGTCTCTGTTATGGGGACTTTGACTTTAACTGTTATAGGAAATGAACTGTTTTAACACTGAAATGATCTTAGGCACATGAAACGGGATGTTAGGCATATTTGTCTGTCAGCTTTAGCATGGTCTTATAATTTATTTCAGCTTACTATATAACTGCTTTGTCCACGATGAGTTTCTTAATGACACTTTAAGAGAAACTATAATCTTGTTCTATCAAACTACAATGAGGCACTGCCAGGCTAATTCTAGGAATTAACTTTGTTTGTAAATGTATGAGTGGAGTCACCTCAGGAACATTGTAGCCTTAATGCATTTGTTGTCAACAAAGCATCCATTCTCTGTGTACTGACCCCACTCACATGTTTTTCTAAGCAATGATTTATTTTTAGCCTTAGAGCTAATATTGAGATGTTATTTAGCCCAGATTTTGGCATATTGTGAAATCATTTGCCTGGTGTAAATGATATTAATATTATTAATTTAATTTTCCACATTCCACTTATTTATATTTGTATTTGTTTGTTGCATTGTTTACGATTACTCAATAAATTTTAAACAAGACCATTCAGTCCTTGTGCAACTGCTCTATCATTATATCTAGACAAATAATCGTTTTTTTAATGCAGTTTAGAACGTTAAGTTTAGTTCTTTAATATTCAAAACATATTTACGGCAGAACATTTTAAACTGTTGCCACACTTGTGTTTGACATCTAGCAGCTGATCAATATCGAAAGAAAGTTTAATATTTTTATGCAGTAGAAATTAATGTAAACATTTACACAACCACACACGAAAGCATGCCCATTTGATATAAAAGTTATCATTTTAAAGATAGTCACTTATAATACAAAAAGCAGATATTATAATGATTTAATATAAGAACTACTAAATATATTGTAGAAATTTTATTCCCCGTAAAGCTGCTTTGCATTGATTTGTATCGCTATACGAATACACCTGAATTTAATATTTTAACGCTGCTCTAAATGTTTTACCGATTCACCGTAAGAGAAAATGCTAAAACAAGTGAAAGCGCTAGACTAATTTTACAAATAAAACCTAGATTATAAGTAAAAATATGAATCGAAGTTCACGCGGAATGACTGAATGTGCAGTGGTGTACACGTCTCATTTACATCAACAGAACAGATTTAACAGACACGTAAACTGTTTTAAACATGTAACCTGACTCGTGTATAACCCCTCACATTAAATATGTGAAATAAAAGATGTTTATTTTGGCGTAATCAAAAATTATAAACGATGCTCTTAAGATAAACAACTTGTGTCATATTAATCCGCGAGACATTTGGCGGTTTCGTCCTCTGAGAGCAATTAGTCCTCCGTGTTCACGACATTATTTGACAAACCACTTAAAGGATGAAGTGAGATGTTCTGCATCCATGTTCTTTTAAATAGTACAACTTTTTTAAAACAAATCGCGATACATTATAAAACAGATTAAGGGTCTGTCCCTCTCGTATTTTCCCTGTGACGGATAAATGAGATCCGGCCATCTTTGAGGACAGGAAGCGAGGAGACGCTGATGGCGCCCGACTAGAAACCATTACCGACTATTCGCTTTCAAAGGTCTATTTTATTTCGCCTCATTCGCGAGCGTGAAGAGCAAAATACTCGTCAATTCAAGGTAAGAAAAATCGTAGCTCAAAATAATGGTGTAGAATTGTGTACAAATACAGTTTCTTCCATGATGAGCAAGAGAAAAACATTCGGGCGAACTGGCTCTCCCTTCTCGCTCAGGCCCTCGAGGTCCCCGAGCGGTTCTTCATATCGCCTGAGCGGAAAAAAAATAAACTCGCAGCGGCGGGAGGGAAAATGGCGCTGCGCGAGCAGGCAGGATGAAGGGCAGCACATACACGCGCTTAGAGACAGAAACGCCACGGTCCCTGAGAGGACTCAAGTGTCATTAGCGTCTAATGTAGTGACATTTTCTTCATAAAATTGTCGGTGTGCTTAGCACAAGAACGTGACATGTTGAGCAAGGACAAAAACCGTTTGGCCTTGATAGGTTTGAGTGAAGGGAAATATTTTATGTCCTAATCACGGCTAGATGGGTGTTGATGCGACCTGAGAAATTCAGTGATTTAGATGATGTTTTCTGTTACTTAAATGAATTTAACGGGGACAACGCTGGCTTGTGGTTTTGCTGGGAAGCTTGTAATGTGCTTGAGTGACCTAGAAAGGTTCATCACAAGACAACTGTATTCATGAGCAGGAAACCACAAATACAATGCAACACAAAATATGATTAAAAAGAAAGATCTTGTGGTGCAATACATATTTTGGACATTGTAGTTTATTTAGAAAAATCTAGTTGTGCAACCTTATTGCAAAAAAAAGCTTTTCTGCAAAGTGAAGCTGTCCAGTTAAAACTGGATGAAAGAAAATAAGCTATTGAGCGGTTTTACATGGGTTTTTATTTGCATAGCTCACTGATTACTGCAAAACACTTTACACAATTATGTAAACAATTATGTATTATATAATTCTAGAAAAAAAACTATATAAACCCACTGTATCTCCTATATAATGATTTTAACAAATCTTTTTTTTTTTGGATATAGAGTATGAATTATTTTAATAGTGGGAGACAATATAAATGATTTAATATGTGTACGTTTCCGTTCAAAATTGTTGTTCATATTCATACTTTTTTGTTGTTTTTTAATTCTCTTGCTCACCAAGGCTGCATTTATTAAATCAAAAATACAGTTGAAAAACATGATATTGTGAAATATTATTTGTTTAAATTAAATGTTTCATATTATAATATATTTTAATAAGTATGCCTACATCTTTTCTGTGCATTTTCAATAGGCATTACTCCAGTTTTCATTGCGTCACATGATCCTTTTGAAATTATTCTAATATGCTGATTTGCTGCTCAAGTAACATTTATTTTTGTTATCATGAACTAACAGCTGCTTAATA